>NW_020169849.1:451053-457222 GCF_002117355.1 Postia placenta MAD-698-R-SB12 | reverse complement strand
CCTTTTCGCGGGCTCGAACCCGCGACCTCTGTACTACCTGCCTAATATGGACGCGTCACTATCTACTGTACGATTAGATTAGATGGGGCGGCAGCGCACGGCACAGCTCGGGCCCCGCTGACACAGCCGCTCTGACTCACCGGCCCCCGGGGCCGCGTCGGCATGCTGCGCACAGACCAGCTGCGCACGGACCAACGTGCACAGCCTGCCCTAATCCCCCCATGTATATAAGCCGGCCTCTGCTGCCCTAGGGACCTCAGTTTCGACCTCTTGTCCCTAGGTCAGTAAGCCCCAGTTGTATCCTTTACTTACCTTCACTAACTAATACATTTCTTGTCCCTAGCCTTAGGTTTGAGCCTCGCTCACCATCGCTTCGGTAAGAACCAGTCGGACGCCCCTCGCTTCCAGATATTCCCCTGTCGCTCGACCTCAAGTCGCGACACTGGCTCCTCGCGATACTCCAACGTGCCTAAATAAATGAGACATGTTTCTGATTCCGCAATCTCTTTGACTCGCTCAGGCTGTACAAGGTCCCATGAGGCCCAGGGTGGGTACGTTCGGAATATTCCAAGAATGGGCCGTCGAGTCGAGGGACACACAATCTGCGAATTGTGCCGAAATACAAGATGTGCCTGCTCAGGATCATAGGCAGGCCCAATTCCGTGCGCAACGACGGGCTCAAAGATGAACGTCTGGTCGGGGCTGGCGGGCGACTCAAAGTGCAGCATGAAGAAAAGGATCCGTACGCGTCTGATCTCCTTCCCCATGGGGAAGCGCCCGGTGCTCCTCTGCAACCAGCTACTATGCTCGTCCGTTCTTCCCTTCGTCCGGTCCTCACCTCATGTCGTGCGCGCGGCCAACGACTCATTCAAACAGCTGCAACAACAGCCTCAGCTTATCTCGAACGGCCTGCGACGCACCCCGGCGTGACATATCTCTCGCTCAACCGCCCGCAAGCCAAGAACGCCATCTCGCTCAGGCTCCTTGAGGTGCCCGTCGTCCTCTTTGCATCCCTCGCGCCCATGCCACATACTCGTGCTCCAGGAGTTCCGTCAGTGCCTCGATGAAGTGCAGTTCGACAAGGGGTGAGCAGGTACTACTGCGTGGCCTGCAGGATCGCACTCACCAAGCTGCCCAGCGCGCGCGTCCTCGTCCTCCGTTCGTCTACGTCTGGCGCATTCTGTGCTGGCGCCGATCTCGTTGAGCGGCGCTCCATGTCCAAGGCCCAGGTCGACAAGTTTCTTCTCGACCTGCGCGCAGCACTAGCCGTTCTCGAGAACCTTCCGCTCCCCACTCTCGCGGCTATCGACGGTCCCGCGCTCGGTGGTGGCCTCGAGCTTGCCCTCGCATGTGATCTCAGAGTTGCTGGTATGGCATGTCAACGCCCACTCCACTCGTACTGACAACTCGCAGGGCACGCTGTCACCAAGATTGGCCTCCCAGAGACACGGCTGGGCATAATCCCAGGGGCTGGTGGAACACAGCGTCTGACCCGCCTGCTCGGATTGGCCAAAGCAAAGCGGCTTATCTTCACGGCGCGAACACTCGACGCTGCAGAGGCCCTTGGTATTGGTATGGTGGCTTATAAGTGTAAGTTCGTGTTGGCTAAAGTCGCCACGCGATGTAACAGGCCTCGTGGACTATGTCTCTGCTCCTGGAGTGTCTGCGGTAGACAAGGCGCTTGAAGTCGCCTCGGACATTGCACAAAACGGTATGATTCACATGTACCCTCCCGACCCGCATATATTGAGGTGTCTATTCCTGTGCAGCACCGTTGGCCCTGCGAGCGGCAAAACAGGCGATTTCGCGCGCGCCTGAGCTTAGCCTTGATTCCGGTGGGTATTTTCTCTTTGCGTTCTCTGTGCCGGCTGTAGCATCCGCTGACAGAAGTCTCCCGCGACGCGCAGGGCTGGATTTCGAACGGGCAAGCTACGAGCCGCTTTTACACTCGCGCGATCGAGTTGAGGCGCTTGACGCGTTCCGGGAGAAGCGCAAGCCAGTCTTCCGGGGAGAGTAGGTTCGGACGCGTATATTCCAGATTCATGGTACTTTTATTCATAGGACTGGGATGCTCCGTATGCTACAATATAAATAATACATGAACTAAAGAGATGTTTACACGCCTAGAAGTAGGTGAGCGAGGATGCTGAAAACAGTTAGAAGAGAGCGCGTAGGTCGTTGAGCGCATTTGAAGACACCTTCTATAATGCAGACGTGGAGCACCGAATACGACTCCCGGTACTATATGCACTGTACGCATTGCATGATGGCTACTGGCGTGTTATTCATGGGCGCGACGTCTGGTCTAACACCCGCATCTGCCAGTGGGCAGCGGCCCAACTATGGAAGGTGGCCGTTGCGCCCACTTTCATTTGATGGTGAGGTTGCATTACCCTTCCCATGCTCCAAACGGAGTCACCGCTTACGTATCTGGCAGGACACGCTGCGTAGCCAACGACAGCATGAAATAGAAGAAAATGTACAGCTATACGGCAACGCATCATGAGTAGTCATGCACTCACCTCGTCGGCCTCAGTGGGAATCCGTCAACACTTAAGTTGCTGTGCCATTGTGAGCGTCATTATCCTGCCCCACAGTGCATATTCTACGCAAGTGAACGGTGCTACGCCCGCACCGCCATAGCCTGCGTCAACCCTGGGGCGGCGAAGCGCTTGTGTGGGGATTATATCAACATCACGGTGATGCCACGAGTAAATGTACACCTCATGTCTAGCTCTTGGGACGTATACGCAGAATAGCTCTTCCGCCTCGGACATGGGTACCCTCTATAGGATTCCGAGCCAACCAAGCACGGAGAGGTCCTGATCGGCGACGTAGGCTTCATCAGCGAAGGGCCATTCTCAGCGGTGAAGTCCAGGTATTGACGGACGCCGCCTTGTCTCTCTGGCCACTTCTGCTCACTGTCCCCTTGCTCTCGCATAGGCCGACAGTGCCGCGCTCGCAGCCCGCAGCGGATGCGATGTTGCCTATGAGATCGATATCAAGTTCGACATCGGCCTCGACGGTGACACATTCGCGACGTGCAACAACGTTAACTGGAACACGTGGGAGGCCTCGACCACCCCGGGCGATGCAGGACGGAGTGGACGAGATGCAGCGGCAGTAACCGCGGTGGGGTGTGCATCAGGGCCAGCAAGTTCTGCGAGGCGGCGCGCCAGTACTGCGCAAAGCTTGGCGGAAGCTTCTTGTGCAGCTGAAATGCAGGACGCTCTGCATGCCGAGGCGTTCTGTAGCGGGATGTGGATTGAAGTGGGTGTGCGCTGCAGTGGTCTCCTTCATATTGTATGCCTGTCAGACGTGTGATATAGTTATGTTTCTTGTGTAGTCGCTGCGCAGTGTCATGCAACATAACATGGAAGCAAGCCTCGTCATCTCTATGGGGAGTGTGGGATCTCACTGCTTGTGAAATGCATAGCTGATATCACTGAGTTTGAGCAGAAGCGAGGGGTAGGCAGAATCATCTATGTCGTGAGCGCCGCTGTTCTCAAGCGCTTCGCACAAAACCTCTCTCTACAAGAGACAGGACTTGCTTGGCCTGCCGGGACAATCAGCCCAATCAATTTTGCCCAGCAGGCACGCATGCATACCAGTCAAGCTAGGCTGGCAAGATTATTGAGTGAGTATGACGACCTGCTGGCCTTGGCCGCCATGGTGAGTTTTCAAAAGGAAGTCAAGACTCAGGTGCTACGGAGGGAAGTATGAATACCAACTGGTACAGATTTTGAATGCACAGGAAACCTGTCACAGGAGTCTGACCTGGAACATGGATGTGCTGTTCATTTTCTTGCGCACAATAATGACAGCAGTGAGTGAATGAAGCAATCGGAGCCCAGTTTAGCTTCTTGCTGTGGCTTGCGGTTGATGCATATTCAAATGAGAGCACATACCCTAAGCGCAACGTCATGACACAATGTGCTGGATTATGCCATACAGCCAGTTACTGATGCAATGATGCGCTCGAAAGCTCAAAATGTTTGATTTAGAGCAAGAGATTAGTATCTGAGCTGTGCCAAACCTGAACATTTGATGGCTTCATGCTGCCGGGAAGGACTTGCGATCAACAATTCCGTGCAGGCTGAAAAAATGACCTTCCTGTAGCACGTGACCGTGTCCCACTGGGACACGATAGACGCGATCGGCCTCAACTTGCAAGTCGACGGCGCATTTGTCTCTCTACCGTTTTCACTTCAATACATCTAACATTGTACCTTCACAAAGTCTGTCTGTCATTGTCAATGGGAGCCGGACGGAATCTGCGGTTGGTGTGAAGTTAAGTCGACAGAGCCATCTCAACACTGAGGCACTCGGTACTGTCTCACCCACGATGAACGGCTTCGGTGCAAAGATGAAACGAGAGAGCATCAACTTGTCTGAAGTCGAGCTCTACGGGGGTTGGCTCGGAAATTGTCAATATCGTCGTAGTGAATGTACCTCCGCCTACTCCTGGGAACGACTACTGACATACATCTAACCCAGGGTCTGCTCAAGGTATCCACAGACAAAGACATGGTAGATCTCTCCGGGTACATCAAATAGTATTGCTTTCACTATGGCCTCCAACTTGCTGTATATCAACCGTATCGCGACTCGATTCATGGCTACGGGGTCGGGCGATATTCTTACCGCCGTCAACTCTTCCGATACTGGCCTGCCCCTCGATCGCGTTCGAGCTGCCCGGACTCAACTCACTGAGAGGTTCGGGTTCGTTCAGCTCGACAGGTTGCTTGCTGCGGCTATTTCTCGTCAATACCGCGGTTCTGAGCCACAAGGGAAGCCCTTGGCATCGTGAGGCTGCTTGCCCGCCAGATCGATTCTCAGGGTGTTGGTGGAACCTAGGTTTGAAGAGGAAATGGAATGGGCAGCAAGCCGGGGCCACGACAGATTGTGATTCGCAATCTGGCCTTTTGGGTCACTGCTTCATCTGATTGCCGAGCTCTGTTGTCACGATCACGTGGAGCGTCAGTATCCTACACTTCTTGACGACGCCACTACGCTCCTCTCGACTTTGTGTTCACCATGTCGACAAAGGAAAATCGCGCTGCTACTGGTGGTCGCAAACGTGCGCTTGATGCTGTCCACAATGACGCCTCCGCTTCACAGGGCTCTTCCAGTATGCGAGAGTCAGCCGGCCTTGCCCTGGCAGAACCACTTCATCCATCTACAGGTATGCCCACAAAGCGTGCATCGAAGCGAAAGAGGATCACAAACGCAAATGAGCATGCGGGGGAGGAGGACAAGGCTGGAGAGAACACCACTGAGAAGACAAAGTCCTCTGGTACCTCGTTTTGTGTCTTGTTACGCGTAGTGAATACTAACAAAGTTTGTGCAGACCCACAGATAACCCCGTCTCGAGCCGACGATGCACGACGAGATGTGGATGATAATTCCTAGAGCACAGCTGCAGAATCGCAGCCGGTTGCATCATACGGGTCCGAAGCATCCGCGTCTGTACCTGCACCGAGTGCAAAATCGAAGAAGATAGATCCTTTCGACCTTACAGGCCGCGAATTCGTAGACCTGCTGATCTCTTGCGCTGAATGCGACCTTGATTCGTTGGCACAATTGAAAGACTTAGCGAAGGGCACCCGCGGTCTCGACTGGATTGGTGCTCTCACGAAAGGTGCCGCTGATGAAGCACGAAACGAACATAACAGGAGTCATAAGGAAGGAGGCTATGAGCTCATCGAACGTGAACAGTTTGAGTCCTGGTATCACAAAACCTACAAACCCACCTTATAGCTTGATATTGAGGGGGGGAGATAATAGCACTTAAGTATGGGGAGGTAATGCTGTTAAGCGCAACAACGAAGTGAATAGAACTGGGGGACAGGGTGCCCCAGGATGCTGCCTTATATACATGAGGGAAAACCCCCCAGGGACCGGTAATGGACCCCTGGTACCTAGCTGGGTAAGGATTACTAAGTATCATGTGCTCGATGATGTCATATATGATGTCATAGTCTGGCCCTGCCCTGCCCTGGGCCTAGGGTCCAGAATTGACCGGCCTATGGCCTAGTGCCTGAGCCTAGCTCCTACCTATGATGTCAGAATGATGTCATGGTCCAGAAGGAGTCTGGTTTCTATCTAGAAAAGGTCCGGCATCAGAGTCCAGCCTGATGTGTCCAGAACAAGATCATGTGTCGCTTAT
>NW_020169849.1:444793-446714 GCF_002117355.1 Postia placenta MAD-698-R-SB12 | reverse complement strand
CAGGCAGAGTGAATGAATTCTTGTTGCGAGAGATATTTACAAGACTGCTGTGTACACTATCTACATTGATTCCGACGGTGGGTTCCAATTCCTTAAGTACATGTTCGCAGGTAGTCACATGTACTTCTTCCAAAAATCCGAGGTAGCTGCGGTGGGTTCTGTCTTTGCAGACAGCTGGGGTTCATCCTTCCCAGCCAGAGTCGATTCCTCGATGTTCGCAATCTCCTCGATTCTCGCAGTGTTGGCGCTCATGGCTTTCGTGGACGGGGGCGTGTCGTCCTCGCTATCCGTAAGCTCGACTTGAATAACCCGTGTTTTCTTAGCCTTCTTGGCCGCGGGGTTACCACTTCCTCCTTGTGCCTTCTTAGCGCCATCCCCTTGGGTCTTCGGCCGCTTGTCCGCATTTTTGGCCAACTTATAGCAATCATCTGTGTTATGAGTCTTCGACTTGCAGATGACGCAATACTTCTTTGCCTCTGTCGAGGCGGCCTCAGCGTCCCTTGCCTTGCCTTTGCCTTTGCCCTTCGATTTCGACTTTTCCGCCGAATCGATGTCCATGGGAACAGCGCCGCCGTTATCCGAGCCACTGTTCTTGAATACCGAGCCTCGTGCCTTCTCCGGGTTGACGATCTTGTTGATGTTGAGCAAGATGTCGAGGAACAATGTCCAATCCTTTGGCAAGGTGGACTCGTCCTTTCCGGCCAACACCAACCGCATGTCACGAGGTATAACCTCCCGGAGTTTGTCGATGAGGAGACTATCGTCATACTCCGTGAGACGTCCGAGGGTGCGGAACCTCTCAGCGTACTTCACAAAGTCCTTCGAGGCCAGATCCTTATTGGTAAACAGTGCCGTGATCTCCTTCTTTGCACCCTCCTTGTCGTCACGTTGCCCGTATATCTGGGCTAGTTCCGCCACAAATGCCTTCCAGGTGCCCAGATCCTTTCCTTCCCGCATTTTCACATAGTAGCTCTTCATGTACTGATGAGCTGGTCCTTGCAACTTCGAGAGGGCCGTGACGATTCGCTGTTTGTCCGTGGCCACTCCCTCATGCTCGCACCACAGTACGATCAGGTCCAGCCATTCCTCAAGCTTGGTCTTATCCTCACTGCCCTTGAAGGCCGGAGGCTCCCCAATCTTAGGTTGACGGGAATGACCACTACCTGTTGACGCAGGTAGCGCATCGACTTGTCGCTTGTATGAATCAACTAGCGCCTGCTGATTCTGGACCGTGATATGCAGGGATTCCACCTCTCGAAGGAGGCTCTGAAGGTATCCGTCGTAGTGCCTGCTTATTTCTAAGGTCAGGCGACCAATCCAGTCTCTGACTCGTCCAGTGGTTGATTCTGCAGCATTCGCAGTAACTGTTTGCAGCAGAGCTGCTTGTTCGTCAGAGACGTTCACGTTCTGGAAGATTGCATTGCGCCACTCTTCTTCCGTGGCGATAGCGAATGCTTCAGTCGGAACGAAGGGGATGTATGGGGCCATTTCTTATAGCTTGATTAGCCCGTATTCACTTATGATTGAAAGAAAAAAGTGAAGTGAAGGAGATCTCCTCCTCATGCCATATAAGCCAATTATGCCAGAAAGATTGCCAATCTTTATTCCACTATCTACACTTCGTATTTGAAGGTGATGTTTAGGCTAGCCAACTCATTACAAATCTCCGGCAGGCGACTGCTTAAGTCTTCGAAGGAGACATGCCCGATCCTTTTCAGGTCGCGCTTGATAACTCTCCAGTGCCTGTTGGTAAGCCGACGCGCCTTCTTCTCCAGCCCATGATACAACTCGTCAAACCCATCGCCCATCCTCCCGACTTTCGCCACAACTTCTGGCTCCAAGCTCCCTTCTTCCTTTTCCATTCGAGCGAATACCGGTTCCAGCCTGTCGGCTGTGGCGGCAAACATTTCGTTGTACTCGG
>NW_020169849.1:356033-443980 GCF_002117355.1 Postia placenta MAD-698-R-SB12 | reverse complement strand
GGTCGCCCAGGATGCTGCCTTATATACATGAGGGAAACCCCCAGGGACCGGTAATGGACCCCTGGTACCTAGCTGGGTAAGGATTACTAAGTATCATGTGCTCGATGATGTCATATATGATGTCATAGTCTGGCCCTGCCCTGCCCTGGGCCTAGGGTCCAGAATTGACCGGCCTATGGCCTAGTGCCTGAGCCTAGCTCCTACCTATGATGTCAGAATGATGTCATGGTCCAGAAGGAGTCTGGTTTCTATCTAGAAAAGGTCCGGCATCAGAGTCCAGCCTGATGTGTCCAGAACAAGATCATGTGTCGCTTATTTAAGCGGATAACCCCTTAGATATGCAGCTGTACCCATATGCGGACAGATAAGTATGGATAAGTCCCTATACCCTTTAATATGTCCGCAGAAATAGCGGAAAAATTAGGTAAAATTAGGGAAACTGTGACACCTGGCTACATGCTTACAGTGAACTCATTGGCCTCGCGGATGTGAGTATTTATTTCATCGTGCTTTCATCATTACTCAATCTCGAGGAAGGCATTACTGGAGACCACACATCCTAACAGCGAGAAACGCGTGATAGGCTTGGGGCGCATCGCATACACCATAGCTTGGAACTTGGTCGAGCAGTATTACCTTGACGTGACGTCATACGTCGCGAACGATCCTCGAATCGTGGAGGGACTCCCCACCGTCGTGTCTGTCAATGGAGAACCAGATAGGGACGACCTCGCCTTGTGGAATGCGCAACAGGGTGGTATCGCGATGCTGGATGACCTCGACAGAGCGCTCTCCCAGGCCGTCACGCGCTGGCGCAAGGAGAGCCGCGGCACGCCAAAAGTCATAGAGGACAAAGAGGACATACTGGAAGAAGTGGAGGAGGAGATAAGAGAGCTGACGGGATTTGGCGGGCAGGCCGCGCATGGAAACGAGATATTCATCCGCAGCAAAACCGCCTTCAGGAAGTGGGTGAACAACGAGCCGATTCCAAAGGACAGCCAGAAGTTCTTCTACGGTATCTAAGGCGCAATACAACTGTGTTCACCTTCAATGTATGTTTTCTGTACATTCAATCGGAATGGATATCTGACGCCCGCATCCTTCTATTACGGTTTTCGATCGAAATCGCCATGCGACTACAGTACCAGAGTACTCTTGAGGGAGGTGAGCACAGCGATCCGATCAGCAAGTCTCAGCTGTGGCATTCTGAGCCACCCGAGCCTAGCATCGTGGTCAATAAACAGCTAAGTATGCTGTTGCTTCGGCGAAGATCTCGGGCCCGAACCCATTGGTGCGTTGAGCGAGTAGGGGTTATCCAGGCCCATAGACTAGTTCAATATCAGCCGGCTGAGCCGTCTGAAATATACAGGTCACCCGATACTGGCAGATTTCAGGGATAATGATAAGTGTGGACCTCTTGCCAAACTGTCTTGGCATGGATCATGCTGAGGATCCTTCGAACAGAATAGGGGCTCTGGGTAAGTCATCCGTCCTCAAAATGTAAAGTATCGGAGCTCGTGATACTTCGATATCACAATAGTTCTCGGAGGCTGACGCATTTTGATACGCGTGATGCCGGTGCATTTTTTGAGACCAAATCAGATGGAGGCATGTCTGATCTACACTCCCAGGCGCATCAAACATAGTCCCGACCCTCGAGATGATGTACTGTGTCGTACGCTTAGTGAAACTCGGCGAGGCGGTCAACAGCCGAGGTGTACTCCGACTATATATACCACTTATTCACCGGTCATTGGTGACCACTGTCTAGTATGTCCGACATGACGACACCTCCACTGGACGGTTCGGTTCAAGTGTTACCGGGATTTCTCGACTTTCATGCCAGACAACATCCTCGGCAGCCACTTTACGTGTTTTCTGCATCAGACAATCCTCACGGCGACCTGTCAAATATATCATATCAGGACTTCAGTGATGCTACACACCGCATTGCTCACTATTTGCGTCCGATACCAGGCGAAGACCTTGACCGTCGAGTC
Source organism: Postia placenta MAD-698-R-SB12 (assembly GCF_002117355.1). Taxonomy (NCBI): domain Eukaryota; kingdom Fungi; phylum Basidiomycota; class Agaricomycetes; order Polyporales; family Adustoporiaceae; genus Rhodonia; species Rhodonia placenta. The sequence continues at coordinate 441,980 of NW_020169849.1, read as the reverse complement.
CTCGCGTGCCTTTTGCATACTGATGCCGTCTTCTACCACGCTGTTACTGTGGGCGCCATTCGCGCGGGATTGATTCCCTTCCCTATAGCGCCTGGTACCTCTCCTGCTGCCATTGCCAGAATGCTGGAGCGCACAAATACGCATCGCATTATCTCCCAGCCTCACTTTGCTTCGTTGGTGCGCGACGTTCAGCGCGTTCTCCCCGACGACTATGATCTCCACGTGGACCCGTTACCCTCCTTTACGGAAGTCTTCCAGAGCTTCGGCGATCTCCTCGATGCGAAGACGAATGGCATTGAGCTATACCCTCCAGCTGACTACCCAATTGACTCCGAAGACGTTATCCTGTATCTGCATTCATCAGGCTCGACAGGCTTTCCGAAGCCCATTCCGCAAACTGGTGCGACCCTCCTGAATTGGATACTGTCGCCGACGAACAGGGAACCTGCAGAATTGGGCTACATCTGGGGTCCAATGATGTTGCCGCCGTTCCATACCCTCGGCATCAGTACACAACTTGTGTATCCACTTGGTTCGGCCAAGCCCGCAGTTTTGTTCACCCCACGCGCGCATCTTGGCGTAGCGCCATTGATACCTACACCAGAACTTACGCTTGATGCCGTGCGCCAGACGAAGGTAGACGTACTGGTTGTAGTACCCTCGGTTTTAGGAGTGAGTTTTGCTGGTTCGTGCTTTCGTGGTGGAATCTGACATCGTGTCCTCAAGGCGTGGGTTCAAGACAAGGAAAGTATGGTTGTGCTGAATACGATCAAAGCTGTGGTAAGCACGCTTGCTTGAGGTATACACAGGTCTGTGATATTCCTTGTCAGATTTACTGCGGCGGGCCCCTATCGCCTGCCACCGGCGACAGACTCGTTGCTGCTGGTGTCCGCCTCTATTGCGTGTACGGAGGTACCGAGTTTGGCGGCGTAACACATATCCTTGACGCCGACTATGATCATATCGGAGTCGCACCCAAATCTCCGGATGAGTGGCAATGGATGCGTTTCTCTGATAGATGCAGTGTGCGCTGGGTACCTCAGGACGACGGAACTTATGAATGTTGCTTCATGGTAGGTTTTCCCGACCATGCCTGTGACACAGCCTGATCCACTTTCATTTTCACGGCGCAGGCAAGTCAGACACATCGTCCAGCTATAGAGAACATGGCGGATGGCGAACATGGTTATGCGACTTCTGATCTCTTCATACCACATCCCGTGAAGCCTGGCCTTTGGCGGATGTAAGTTTCCGTCACTTTTGGCGCTGCATCATGTCTACGCAGTACCTGATCTTCTGACGATTGCGTAGAGTGAGCAGATCGGATGATGTGATCACGCTCTCGACCGGTACGTCGTATTGTCCGAATACATTCCCCGATTCTCACACAATGAAAGGGGAGAAGATTGTCCCTATTCAGCAGCAGGACATAGTATCAGCTCATCCGCTCGTGAAAGGCAACATAATGTTTGGTCGCGGTCGCGAACAAGTTGGCATCCTTATCGAGCCGCGTCCCGACCATACTATCATACCAGGGCATGATCATGTACTCGCGGAATTCCGCAATATGCTCTGGTATACCCTAATAGCGTCTTGCCGCTGCTGTCACTGATGTACATGTTTGTCCAGGCCTCAGATCGAAGAAGCGAATCGAATCGCACCCGCACATGCGCGCATTTACAAGGAGATGATTCTGGTGACTGATTCTGCCCGGCCTCTTATTCGCGCAGCCAAAGGAACCATCGTAGTCAAGCAGTCCCTCGCACTATATGAAGAAGATATCAACAATCTGTCTGTTGCTTCGCGTTGTTATCTTCGTCGCGAGCGCTGATGATCACCCACGCCAGGTATTCGAGAATAAGGGATAATTTGAATTTGCACGACATAGAATTACCCCATTCGTGGTCTGTTTCAGATCTACAGGAGTGGTTATCGAGGGCTGTTACAGCCATCTCCATCGGGAAGACCTTGGATATTACTGATGATTTCTTTGAGCGAGGTTTCGATAGGTAAGCGTTCGCATACGAGCTGGTGCTAAAGATGTGCACTGAGTCAATTCCAATGGCGTGTAGCTTGTCTGCGACTTTACTGAGGAATCATATAATGGCTGCGCTGCGGGCTTCCTCAGACTCACAGATCAAGAGCGCAGCACGCGACGTGCAGCCTAATTTCGTATTCACCCATCCTACAATCCTGTTGCTTGCCACCGCAATTTCAGCCCTAGCGAATCCGAACCGCGCCGCCCCAGCCGCGCGCTCCCCTGTCAATCAAATTGAGACTATGATCGAAAAGTATACTGCGTCGTTGACGCCGGTGTCTGCATCTCAGGCGGAGCAGCAAACGGCCGCTGCGGTGGTCCTCATAACGGGGTCGACGGGCGCTCTGGGCTCATACATGGTTGCCGAACTGCTCGCTGATATACGCGTCGCTCGAGTGTATGCCTTAAATCGTGGCACCTCTCTGCAAGAGCGACAAGCAGCAGCTTTCAAAGCGGCGGGATTTTCTGCGAACATAATGTCCGACGTCCGGCTCAAGCTGTTGAGTGGCGATATGACGAGGGACGATTTTGGCCTAGAAGCAAAGAACTTGGATGAAGTAACGTACTTCGTTTTGCGACAGAGTTGTATGGCAACTGACCGCCATATAGCTGCGCACGTCCGTGACTCATGTCATCCACAATGCATGGCGGGTGGACTTCAACCTCGCCCTCGCATCTTTTGAGCCACAAATCGGAGCGACAATGAAGCTGCTAAATCTCGTACCACGCGCTCGCTTCTCGTTCGTATCCTCTATGTCAGCCGCACAGAGCTGGGATACCACTGAGCGTGGACTGTATGTTCCTGAGGAACCGCTGCATGATCCATCGATTGCCGTCGGCACTGGCTACGGCATGTCGAAGTTTGTAGTCGAAGAGGTGCTATAACTGCTTGGCTTAGCGGACACTTGTGCTGACACCTATGCAAGGTCCTAGCCAATGCACGCAAGTTAGGTTACTCCACCACGAGTCTCCGAGTCGGCCAGATATGCGGATCCAGACGCAATGGTAGTTGGAACACATCGGAGTGGGTTCCGAGCCTGGTCAAGTCGAGTATCTCTCTTGGGTGTCTACCAGATGGCAACGGGGTAATATCTCAGCATCCTTCTCGCGATACTCCACTGACGACATACCGGGTTAGGTGGTTTCGTGGATCCCGATAGAAGCTGTTGCACGTGCGGCTGTGGACATATCACTATCAGTGAACGCACCCACCTTGGTAAACATTGTCCATCCGCATCCTACACCTGCGCGGCATGTATTTGGCGCGATCAAGGAAGCATTGGAATCAGACGTCTCGTTGTCCGTCGTCCCGATACAAGAGTGGGTGGATAAACTGGAAGTCATTGCACAAGGCGCTTCGGAGAGTGAACTGTCTACAATAGTAAGTTGGCGTGAAGATATACAACAGGCGTTGTTGCTGATATGTACGATGACCTTCCAGCCCGCGATCAAGCTGCTTGATTTCTTCCGCAGTATTGCTACACTTACCGGACGAATGCAAGATACATACGCTGCCAATGCAGAGATGGGTGGGTTACCGTTGTACGAGACGACGAAGGCGCGAGCACTCTGCTCCGCGCTAAACGAGCTTTGTCCCCTAGCAGAAGAAGACGCCCAGAAGTGGGTCTTGTTTTGGAGAGAATGGCGGTTCATCCCATGATAGTTGTTCGGAAGCAGCGTTAATTTGAATGCTTCATCGTGCTTATTCACCGTAGACTTTGCCCATATACTGCATAACACGTGTAAAGGCTATGTATGTGTCATTTACGCCCTAGTAAAGTAGACGTGCCATGCCCATGTACTTATTTGGAGACAATAGCGCTATGGCAGGAAATGAAATTGAGATGATCAGAAATCTGGAGCATAAAAAATGGATGCGTATGATTTGGGACTACGACTGCCAAAGTGACCATCTTACCAATTACATCCCGGTGGTCTTGGCCCTCTCGTCAAGCGGTCTGGAAACCAAGAGCTTCCCAGTACAACATCGATGCCGGGAACTCTTCAACGTACTCCAACACACGTTCTCGCGCGTCATCAATGAAGTCCTCTGGTACCCATTGCAAGCTCCTGCTCCCTATGTATGTGCGCCGATCGCAGGTAATCTCTAGGAGCTCGTCAATATCCTGCACGTCGACATATTGCTTCTCCTGCATATCTCTCCGGTCGGAATCCCGATGATCTGTCCATCCTTGCAGCTTGAGTAAGAGAAGTGGGAGAAGCGGCATGACGGGGAGGTGTTGCATCTTCTTAATTTGTGCGCTGGGCACATCCGGGATATTCAAGCATCCCGGGAGCAGGATGTCGACTTTACAGGCCCGTGCGGTGCCACGACGGCCTGGCGTCAGTGAACACCAGAGTACTTCATATGTGGCTCGGCGATTACGAGACGAAACGAGGTAGAAGTCCTCGTCTTCTTCCACAAGCAAGGTTTTTAGATCCTCAGCGTCTACATTGTCGGCGAAGACGACGAGATCCACGTCCTATACATACGATGAAGATATCTGAATGCTGTCTGAGAGGCTGAGAGCAACTCACGTTGGGACATCTAGTTGTGCCGTACAACACGCACCCTGCGCTTCCGAAGAGACAACATTCATACTCGTTGCTGTTGAATATGGACACTGCACGATGTGCAACATCGTAGATCTCTTCCAGAGTGGGCGGACGAGCCATAGCGACGCCTGAAGATGTGCTGCGCTGGTTAAGCCTGCCGCGCCATGCAACGGGCGGCGTGAACGACTCTCACAGTATTGACACCAATGGCCGAGTGAGCACAATGGAGTTAACCTGGGGCACATCGGCTTAGTAAGCATAATCAAAGAGTAATACGCGCTAGATACATCTTTGTGCATTCCTAGTCGCGTGGGGCTAACGGACGCCTATACAGTATACATCTCTGTATCGTACAATACCTTGCAGCTACAGCACAACACATGCACTCGAACGGGTCTGCACCCAGTCATCAGGTCATCATGATCTCCACTCTTGCTTCTGATGCTTTCTCCAATACTGAATGGATATCTTTCTCCGATACTGACTGGATATCTTTCTCCTTGCCTTGCTGAGCCTCAATGATCGGCATGATTTCCTGCGCAAGATCCTTGTGGTCGAAAAGGGCGGCCGTCTCCTCCAGCGTGCGATTCTTCGTCTCCACGAGCATGAAGTAGATGAAAACAAACTCGAAGGCAATCCAACAGCAATAGAAGATCTGTGTGTATCAGATATCAGACTGATGGACTAGAAACGTGAACGTAGACAAGAAGCTTACATAGTACTTCCACGCAAGGCGCTGGAGAGCAACAGGGTTGACGTACTGATTGAACACTAGTGCGAGCGAGACCCCAACGCTATACACCGTGAGACCCTTTGCCCGCAACGAATGGGGTAGGATCTCGCATGTGTACGTCACAATGAGAGGTGTATATGCCAAACTGTTGACAGGGCGTAACTGATCAGCTACTCACTCGCGACCGGCAGAAGCAACACTTACTCATAAAAGGCATAATAGAGGAAGATGAACGCAATCACCGAATGGGCCGCAGCGGGTTGTTGGTGCAATGCGTATTGCGCCGAACAAATCGTTTGAAGAGTGAAGAACACGAGGCTGCCTCCCGTTGCCCAAAGGAAAAGGGGACGACGGCCGATGCGATCTACGAGGAATGAGGCTGATACAGATATGATGAGGTTCCAAATTGCGAGGATCCTGTGAACACGTCAGAGACCGAAGGACAAGCTGGCGGGAAACCGACCCTGTGATGAGTAGCTGCGTCGAAGTACTCGTAATGCCGATAGTATCAAAGACCTTGTTCAGGTAATACGATACAAGTCCATTCCCGGACCACTGCGAGAACCAGCCAATTGCTATGGCTATGATCATCCGCTTCCTGTTACCCGGCGTGGAATACAGAGCCTTCCATCCAACATCGCTGTTCACTGTGCCATTCTATCAGAAAACGTCAGAGTGTGTGAAAATATATGCGGAAGCACCAGTTCGGTCGAAGTCAATCGCAGCCTTGATCTCGGCGAACTCGAATTGCACAAGAGGATCCTGCTCGTTGCCATCAGCATGGTAATATGCCAAGATTTTCAGGCCTTCCGCATCCTTCCCATTGGAAATTAGCCAACGCGGGCTTTCCGGGGCAAGAAGTACGAAAAAGAATTGGAGAATCGACGGGATACCCTGGATGATGGAAGGGATGCGCCACGACCATTCATTCGGGATGTAGGCAGTCCCATATGTCGTCCATGACGCACTATATGCATATCAGAAACGAGCATCCAGCCATCGTGATCGCACGTACATGACATTACCCGAATACCAAAGCGAGTTGTACACAGAGGTCAGAGGTGCGCGGTAGGTCGGATATGAGATCTCAGTGACCAGCATTGGCGCTGCATTCGCTGCACAGGATATTAGTAAGTCCTCAGATGGCTATTACTCGATATCAGACCTGCAAAGCACACCCCAAAACCAATCAGGAAGCTATAGCAGCATGTCAGACGACACTTAGGTCACGTTACACTCCGCTCACCGTCCAGCAATGAACATCCCTATGTTCTGCGCTGCAGACTGGAGCGCCACGCCCACCAATGTGAATACTGCGCCGACAAAGATTGTGCGCCGACGACCTATTCCGTCCGACAAGTAGGGCGCAAACGGATAGGCGGCCAGAGAACCAATGTTCTGGAGTATCCCTCAATCTCTTGTATCGTGATATCTTGTAGAAATGAACTTAACTTGCATAGCGCTGAGCGCGCCCAGGAGGGACCCCGATGGACTGTTGAAGTAGCCCTCCCATTGCCAGAGGGACTGAAAGTCGTTCATTAGACTCCCGTCAAACCCATTGGCTGAAGATATGATGATGCTGAGACGAGCCCCTCATGAGTGTTCCGAAGCTATCCAAAGCCGCATCGCGCCAAACGTACAAGAGGACGATCCAAGCATGCAGATTAATGAGTCTTCGAGAAGAGACGCAGTTCAATAGATGATCACGCTGAATGATACCGAGCCACGCACCGCCGATTGTTGTACCACTTCCTATTCGGGTCCAGGAGGTGCGCGACGCCCGTCGTCGCCTTTGCCGTAACCGTGGCGCCGACTGCCATGCTGAATCTGCGCAATAAACCTCGACGAGAAGACGGAGATTCCAGACGTGGGGCAGTAGTCACACGCCTCGACACGACAAAACGACTATATAATATCTTTGCTCAAATGACGGTCGAGACGAAGGCAGCTGATCCAGGGAGCCTCATTTCTCCAGGGAATCGCCATGTACATGACCTCTCCACAATTCCCCAGATTTACCGCCGCCAATACAGATAGCGATTTGCGGAACAAGAAGAGCTCGTCAGAGGGACAGTGCCTGGCCGAACATTTGTTTTGATCCCTGTCAGCTGCCAGTATGGGTCTCGTGGATGCCACTTCGTTGTGAACGCTCATAACACCAGCTGGTAAACCGGTCTGTATTTGGTGTATGCAACAGGAGAGATATGCACGCACATATCTGCGCTGCAAATCACAAGCTAGCAACGTCGCTTGTAGGTTGGCATGCTTGATGCAGTCAGGGCTGAGAAGTCATCCGCGGAACACCGAAGATATATAGCACTCCGTAGTCTTCCCAGATTCACGGTCCGTCGGCCGCAGCGCGCGTTGAGAAGGGTGGAGAACGGCCAATTCAGATGCGCCTCGGTGAGACCCCGAACGAGACGGAACGGGATATACCGCCTTGCAGCTTCATCAATGCGCCTGGTCAATGTCAACAACGCTGATGGCGGGAAAGACCGACTTTACTGAGATGGCTTTAGCGACAACAGTTGAGAAGAGACGTACCGCAGCGAAGGGATTGCATGGTCAGATGACCCTGAAGATGGGTCACATAAAGGCGCCTTGTGGTCGATCTGGATTCTGTTGGGCTATGCGCCTGACCTATGCTCACGTTTACAGTGTAACGGAAGAACCGCGGGATTGTATCAAGGACCACCTTGCAGCATGGCAAAAAGCGTGACAATGATAAGACGTTAGTGCGAGTAAGAGGCATTCCCTCGACTCACACAGCATAGGCTAAAAACACAGACTCGAACGGACGAATGGCACGGCAAGCTAAACAGACGTCCCCTCCCCGGGAGTTCATCCACAGGAAAGTCCCGTACACGGTCCTGCTCTTCCACTACGCCACGAGGGGCGAAGCGAGCACGAGTAGGCTATTAATACTCATAGCAAAGAATGTAGACTCTTCAGTCGTACGGTCGTTTGGACGTGCGGACGGGAATCAGCTACGAGCACGGGATCCATCATATACTGCACTGGGAATACGAAGCGGAGAGTTTCACAAGAAAACAAAAGTCGCACCAAAGCGGATTACTGATGTTCAACAAGATGCGTGTCGATGACATGCGCTCCGCGAAACCTGTTCCGCGTGAACAATCAATAGAGGTGACGGTGACAATGCTTTTGCCTTCCAATAGTAAAAAGATTACGAAGAGAAGGGCGGTGAGAGTACGAGAGAGCCGGGTACAACAAAGACACTCAGATCATTCGAGGGCGTAGGAACATCGACGCCCGCTGGAGACGAGCACGGTTTTGCAAACGCACCCGTGCAACATGCCGAGCGGAGCTTCAACGACAGTCTCGCACAGCCACAGGAGTGACACGATCTCAGGCCTCATCCATCGTGCTCGTCTACACGTCCATCGCACCTTCCGTTATCCGCCCAACTACGGTACTGCTACCAGCCATACTGTCTCACTCGGCGATAAGACTATGTTCTAGGCATTACAATGTCCTTATATCTGGGGATTCTTTATCGGGGCGCTTCGGAACGTAGTCAGAGAAGTCCGTGTACTCGTATTGATTTGGATCTTGCTCGAGGATGTGCGGGATCAATTGGAACCCTGACTCATTGAACCCCGTTCATATTACTTTATCTGTTCGACATTATCTGTACGCAACATCTCAGCACCAATTCACTTCAGTTCACTCTATTAACGCTGTGAATTGTTCGTCTACTGGGTAGCGCCATCACTATCTTCCGAGGACATGTGCGCTCGAATGTGCGCGGTTGAGTACATAATAGCCTTATCTACTCTCCATCTATTGTCTGACAACCAACTCCGCTGTGGCGTGTAGCTTACTGTGTCTCAGAGGATTCTAGCAAGATCAGCCCCCGGACGGTACCGGCCGCAGAGTCATAGCTGTGCTTGAAGCTTGACAGTTGGTCGTCTCTGGTATACGTACATAATCTTCTTCCTTCCAACCACCATGGACAATGCTCGTAGGTTACGCAATCAGATTCGATTCGCACTCGCGAATTCTACCCCTGGCCTGCCCGCTGGTATGGTTGGCGCAGGAGCGAACCCAGCGACATACTTGGCATTCCCCACATCTCCTGGCGAAGTAGTTGAGTACGATCCGGGAAGTGAGGATGTTTCAATTCCGGCCGATGAGGTCGTTCCCGACGCCGTACTCGGATCTATTCTGGAAGTCAAACATCTGCACGAAATCTATGACCAGCTGAAGAACGAGTACATCATCAAGCCAGCGCCTCCGAATGAAATTGATGCCGATGACAAGCGTGATCGATCTAAATACGCAGTGTATGCGTTCACAGTTATACGGAGGTTCATTCCTGTGGGAAATTTCGGGCAACTCAATGCGAAGACTTATAACGTGGTCACTCTACTGGAAATGCACAGCGTGCCTCTTGTAGAGGTGGGTAAGGAAGTCATTGGGCAGGTGCAAGGCATCTCGTGGACAGCGAAGCCTCTGCGGGTAGGTCGTCATTCGGATTCAGTAAACTAGTAACGGTTAAGCATGTCGACAGGTCAACCCGCAAATCCTCCTTGCATGGCTTCCCGAACTGAAGATGCATGTACAAAACCTCACAACGGCGACAGAAGGCGAAGCAGACGATTCTCCCGATCGCCTACAGCTCAATCACTTGAACCATCTCCTAGCATACCTGACAACGACTCATGAGGCATCGCTGCACACTCTCTCCTCTCTCCTCGCCCACAATGAAATAACGTTTGACCTTCTCTGGGCGCTATACGTCCCCGGAAAGACTATCTTGTACACTATGTGCCCCGTCACAGGGGAGCCACGCGCAGTCAAACTTATGCATGCCGAGCTTTTCCAGAAGGTCGACCCGCAGAGCGCAGTCCCTGCAGCACACGATCCGACTGGGTTGATGTCCGGCAGGCCGGAGTCGGACCAGCGTACACAGTACATGTGGCGCCTCGTGGTGGAATATGTTGAGGCAGATGTTGCAGAGCTTGGGGAACGTGGGGAGACGCCATCTGGACACACATTCGGCTACGCGGGCCTCGGCGTGGTACTGGACATCGCCACATTTACGGGCGCGAAGAAGATCGCACGACTTCCAACGTATCCGATCCAGTACTATGCGGGTCCAGGCGGAGTGGATGGGTTGAAGGAGCGTCTTATCAGGCGTGGCAAGAAATGGGCTGCGATCGCTGGGGGTGTGAACCACCTTGCGTATCGCGGTATTGCGTGGCGGTGGCACCAGAAGTCATATGTGAAGCATAGTGTAAGTGGCGGGCTTGGCCTCGTGCACACGCGATTGCTTCCTGTTTCCTTGTATCTTTGCGCTAATCTGAACTTGTATCTCCGCACCTAGGTCGCATCTCGTGTCGTGATTGATCGAAGTGAGTGTCAGCGCCTCTGAGTTGCTAGAAACAACACGACGATATGTCATACAGAAACCTTCGTGGATACAGCCCCGAACTACCCCCGATTCCCTCAAGTCACGAAAACCCTATCTGGGCAGGACATTGACAGGCACGCGCTCCGCTATGGGGCTATCGCAGAGGAATCGCTTGACTCACGTGAACTCACCGAGGAAAAGCTCATACTTACCTCTCCAATCGTGTATGGGTTCAGCCTGTCTGACAAGTATTGGTGTGAGTATGCAACTTTAAGGGGGGATGTGCACTAATATCATCATGTGTGCGCTAGTAGAATTCGCAGTTGAGCATGTGGATCCATTTGAATGGAACGACGAAGCCTTCGCACAGCTTGTCATCCCACCACAGCATAAGCTCGTGCTACAAACCCTCATTGAGTCATACAACTCCGGGGCTACTGCTAAGTTTGACGACTTCATATCTGGGAAGGGGCTTGGCCTCGTCATCAACCTATTCGGAAATCCTGGAACAGGTATAGCTTATGCTATAGATAGTTGTCCCGCTCTGATTGATATACGTCTGTGAACAGGGAAAAGTCTGACAGCAGAGGCCATGAGCGAATGTGAGTATCAATGTCCTCCTCGCGCTCTTGTGTCTGACTGAAAAGGCGCATCTTCAGACATGCGAAGTGAGCCGCGCTTCTTTCCTGTTATATTCGTCAGCTAACACATCTCCCCGATGTAGAGCCGCTCTACGTTGTTGGTGCTGCCGATCTGGGGACGTCAGCAGAAGGGGTAGACAGTAGCCTCACCACTGTATTCAAGATGTCCGCGGCATGGGGAGCGGTTGTACTGATTGACGAAGCAGACGTGTTTCTCGAAGAGCGCTCGCTGCAGTTCCTAGAGCGGAATGCAATGGTTGCCGTCTTCCTGAGACAGCTTGAGTGAGCACTCACTCGATACAATATGTGCCTTCCCTCAATAGCTCGGGAACAGATACTTCCGGGGCATTCTCTTCCTCACGACCAATCGCGTGCGGGTCTTCGACGAAGCATTTCAATCTCGGATACATGTCTCCCTTCGCTACCAAGATCTCGCCCCGGATGCACGACGCCAGATCTGGGTGGCGTTCATGCGCAAAGTGAATGGAGACACGCCTAACGGAGGTCTTTCGAAGGCAGATCTACGTGACCTGGGAGAGAAGAAGGTAAACGGTCGTCAAATCAAGAACGTTGTCAAAACTGCAGCTTCGCTTGCTGTCGGGCGACAAGAGCCGTTTGGATATAAGCATCTCATCCAGGTCCTCGAACTGATGGAGCAGTTCGATACAAGGTCAGTCGCATCTTCTACTGCCTGCGACCGAGCTGACTGCTGTTGCCATAAGCCACACGATGTATCAATAAACATGCGATATATCGCTTTTCTTGTCCTGTACTTGTATCTGTGTAGTGATACTAATCGAATGCCGCTTTGAGGTGTGTTCCCTTGGCATTGATTCGGATTGCCTAGACCCCGTCAGACTGACTGCTTCCACTGTCTCGGAACCTCCTGAAGTCTTTCCTCGGTCCTGTGTCTATATTGTACGTCATGTGGACCTTGTGACCAACACAAGGACCGCACTTCCTCAAAAGCCTCCAGCCCATCTTTACATAGATAACAAGAGCAATGCCTGTGCTTCTCTTTCGCCACTCTGCCTGCCTTTCTAATGATTTGCATCAACGTGCTGATAATGGTGTGGCCATCTCATGGCTGATGTCATCAAATAGACGGTAGCGGGTGACAATGATCAGTGGGCGCCGATGATGCATAAATGTCAATAAATTAGATTTCGAAGTTGCCAGCATGCGGTCGTGTTGATGACGGTCCGTTTATGATGTGAGTGCCCCCACGTGCTGCTACTTCTTTTCGGCTGCATACTTCTATGGGCATGCCGTCAATTGTCTGGACGTTGAAGAAGTCATGGGGCTGATACTGCATGCGAATCGAGCACTCGACGCAGGCTTTAGGCTCCCGTTTTCCGGGAAGATGAGCTCGTATACACACGCAGCAGCCTTCCTACCGCGCCTGTCTTGTGGATATAGATACCAGGCGTAGATTGCATTCTTCGTTAGCCCACCATGCGTTTGTCCGAGGGCTTCATAATTTTGCGCGCCACTGCGTTGCTGGCATGTTGTTGCATATCGTTGGCATTCGAGCCTATCAGCGATCCCGCTAGCCTGGTCAATATGTTTATTGGCACGACCAATGGAGGACATGTGTTTCCAGGCGCGTAGAAGTCAATTTGTGATGAAGCTCTCTGATGCCATAATTCCGCAGGCGCGACCCTTCCTCATGGAATGGCGAAAGTGGGTATGGACACAGACTCGCCTGGAAATGTACGCTTCAATGACGTTCGTTCTATTGATCAAACTCGATGAGCACGAATTGTTTTAGCAAGCAGGATATGATGCAAATCCTGAGTATAACGCGTGGGGTTTCTCCCAACTACACGACCAAGGAACTGGTGGCGTAAGTAGCCATGTCGTGTGCAACGCGTACCACGTGACCGCGTCTTTCCAAGGGCGTCTCTTTGTCTAACTTCAAATTGTGGGCTTTTGCGTCCTGCCCGGTGGGCGATATCTTCGAGGCCTGCCCGACATCTTTGAACTCCAGAAAGGTTCAACGCAACATTCTTCCAGATGGTGAGCAAAGGTTTCTATTTCCTAGGTGGCTTACGCTTGCTCACCGGCATAATGAATGTACAGGCTCTCCTGATGATGCGGCCGAACCGGGTTACTTTTCGTCTAACCTTGTCAGTGTGATCGATGAATCGTCAATTCCGCGTCTATCCGTTGATTCTTGTGTACATTCTCATGCAACTTATATCTCTAGTCTACTGGGATCCGGGTGGAGCTCACAGCAACCCGGCGCGCTGCATTGCATCGGTACGCTATACATGTTCTCATTTCCATCCCAAAAGAAGCTCCGATGTTCTAAATAATGCTGCATAGATACACTTTCCCATATGGGACCCAAAATCCCCGGATGCTAGTCGATGTCACAAATGACGGCGAGCAGAGCAGTACGAAACCGATCATGCAGTTGAATACGTCGACAGCACGAGTCACGGGTATACATCATGGCCTGATTCTTATTTCTCAATACAGAACTGATAATTATGTCCATCATCGTGCAGGCGCAGCCGACTTTCAAGCCTCTTTTGGCCCTGGTCGTTATCGGGTATATACGTGCGTTGATTTCCAGGGTGACGGTTATGATATCGTAAGCGGGCAGCATATGTTCGTCTCAAAAAACATTGATGCTGACTCATGTACATTCAGGGCTCTCCCGTAGAATATGGTGCTTGGCTAGGGGACTCCCCAGTCAAATATTCCGTGACTATCAACCAACTTTATCGTGGTAAGCTTCGCTGCAATTGGATTAGTACAATACCCTCACGCCTCTCAGGCTTCCTTGACCAGCTCGGTGCTTTATTCACGTTTGCGCCGAACCCCACCGGTAGGTACTACAATGACCATGCAAACCATAAAACCTAATTCCGTGATATCCTCAGGAAACACAACCATATTAGCTCGAGCTGGGGTATCGTTCATTTCAACCGAGCAAGCGTGCTCCAATGCGGAAGAGGAGATCCCTACATTTGATTTCAATGGCGTGCAGGCTAGTGCGCGGGCCCAATGGAATGATATCTTGGGCAGGATACAGGTCGACACCGATAATGTAGACAGCGAAACAGTATCACTGCTATACAGTTCGCTGTACAGGATTCACGTTGTTCCCGCTGACTGTACGTCCAGGCTCATATGCTTCCATGTGCCTCCTTGCTGACGGTGTAGTGTCTACTAGACACGGGCGAAAATCCTCTGTGGAACTCAACAGAACCGTATTATGACTCTTTTTACTGCAACGTGAGCATTGTTCCTAGCGTTTACCAAACCATCCGACTTGAGCTAAAATTACGATACCACGTGCAGTGGGATACTTTCCGCGCGCTGTACGCACTGATGTCCTTGCATGATCCAGAAGACTTCGCCAGGATTGTACGCGGCTTGATCAACATCCAGCAACATGAAGGTAAGACCATTGCGAGACTCCGAACATCCATCTTACCTGAAACTGCCTAGGATGGCTGCCTGAGTGCCGCGGAGCCACGCAGCAACAGTTCATACAGGGAGGCAGTAGTGAGTTTTTGCTATGAACCATTCCCGAGAATATTCATCAACACTATATGGGCAGACGGCGACCCAATTCTGGCTGAATTCCTGGTAAAGTGTGTCATCTCGAGCTGTTCCAAGACGCAGCACCTCAGCATTTAATGACCCGGCAGATACTACAATCAATCAGCAGAGTTGGGCGTCAACGTGACAAGTCTCTACGAAGCCCTACTGGCGGACGCAGAGGACCAACCGCCCAACTGGGACCTTCAAGGGCGTCAGGCCAACATTTGGAAAACCCTTGGTTACATCCCGTCAGACGTCTGGGAACCATCAGGCACGAACACCAAGCAGGTGTCACGCACACTGGAGGTAGGCAGTTTAACCCCGCGCAGTGCGACGGCAGCACTGATACCACTGCAGTATTCATTCGACGACTTCACCATATCCCAAGTAGCGAAGACAATGGGAAAGACAGCTGACGGGGCGAAGGTGGGATCGCTAGGCGTGGTGCGCGCTGGAGTATTTGATGACAGCCTACCTGTTGCTAGTACGCAGCGCGGTCGGGTAACTTTGTCAACGTCTGGAACCCAAATACAACTGTTCCTGGGAGCCCCCAAATAGTCGGTATGATGCAGGTGAGCGTCGACACAGGTATGCACATTTGAGATGAATATCAGCTGATGCGGACATGGGCGGTGCCCGAAGCCCCGCTTTTTGAACGGCACATTCAACTATACCGATCCTCGACACTGCAGCGTCAACGACCCTACCCAGTCCACTTGCTATCTGGACGCCATAAATACAGACGGCTTCTACGAAAGTTCTCCTTTGGTCGTGAGTACTCGAGGCTGTCACTTGATGCTTCTGGTTCGGTGCTCATGTCAATTTTAGTACTCGCAGGTCCGTAAAATGCTTCATACAGCAAGGTCATGCGCGCTAGACCTGTTATTTCCAGTTCGTACCCCACGACACCGCGAAGCTGGTCGAACTGCAGGGCGGCCCCGATGCGTTCATTAGGCGGCTGGACTTTTTGATTGACGAGGTGCGCGAGCCTTGTACGTCTGACATACACCGCGACGTATAGCATGTGTTCCGCACCAGCACTATTTCGACGAGACCGACGAACCATCCATGCAAATACCGTTTATGTATCACTATGCAAACCGCCCGGGACTCAGCACACAGCGCTCTCGCCAGGTCATAATCGACTACTTCAACACATCTGTCAGTGGGATTCCGGGGAATGATGGTGAATCACTTTGTCCTCCCTTGCATGTCGGACTTGTGCTGACAATTGGTAGATTCTGGTATGTAGTTCTCACTTTCACAAGCACCTGCGTAAAGCTGGTTCCAGGTGCAATGGGAACATGGGCGGTTTTCCTGCTGATGGGGATGTACCCTATACCCGCTACTCGCCAATACCTGCTATCCTCGCCCTGGTTCCCTCAAATGACATTCTACAACCCCATCTTCAACAAGACAACCACCATCATCGCCAACGGCTTCGTCGGGAACCCTGCGAACGGCACAAGTGGACCTATTTATGTGCAGGTACGTAATTGTGTTCACCCTCTTGCAAGAGTATCCTCATAAACGATGGTATGCTGTCCCAGAACGTGACTATCGATGGCGAGCCATGGCACTCCAACTGCTATCTCGACTGGGACGTCTTTGCGCACGGGTCCACAGTCGAGCTCCAGCTCACGGATAACGCCAATTTGACTTGCGGAGATAGCGCTGCTGCGCTGCCACCGTCTCTGTCGACGGGCGGCTTCGACTGAATCCACCCCACGTTTGTGGGCTGCCGCTTCTACTAGCGATCCACAGTCCTCCGTAAACGTGACACTGCCCGAGGATATGGTGCAGCCCGTATACGGCACCCCCATGCCCGTGCCGGATGCTGTTCAGACTTTGTACGTACCTATGGCCGATGTGCTTGACTCAGAGAATGAGCATGGAAGAGACGCCCGACCAATCTGTCTTGTGGCGTTCCTTTACTGGGCCGTGTCATATCGCGAGCGGTCCTACCGTTCACACCCCGCAGAGACCCATTCGGCCAAGCACAGTGAGCCCTCGACTGCGTTACGCCTTTCTCCTCACCGCCAGCGTGACCCGTCTCCGCGGCCCATAGCGATGCGCTAACCATATGCCTCCTTGCTTTTGCGACGCGACGCGACCCTGCACCGTCGAGTGACTTTGCAGCATCTGCCCCGCTGACTTGATTGCCGGCCAAGTGCCACCTACACTATATATAGCCACACTCTAACCTTGCCTATCCCGCACCATGCCATAAGGGGTTGTCTCTGCAGGGACGCTTCGATTACTCGAGGGGGGGGGGGCGCGAAGGCGTCTCGTTGACACGACAACTTCTCCCGCCGGTTTGGTCACGACGCGCGCGATCTGCCTGTCCGCACCTGCGTGAGCTGCTGACCTGTGCTCCGTCGTCAAGAACGCGCGGATGATACGCACACCTGCTCTGTCGATGCACGCTATTACGTACGTGCGCATCGCCTTGCATCCGGAGGGCAGGAAGTCGGCTTATCTGATTTCCTGTATACGGTCCTCGGGGCGACAGGCTGGCGATGCCGCCTCCAATGGTGCGCAGGCTGGCGCTGGCGCATACGCTGTACGGCATCTCGCGGGGCTAGAAGCAGGTACGCTGCATCCGTCATGCATCACACTGAGATGCTGTCACTGACTAGCAACTTGCAGCGTTGACGTGAGATTGGGGAGCTAGCAATCGTCCCACTGTCAGGCGCGTAATTCCCTCAGACCTGGATTTACAATACAATCACACAACAAGCGCGTGGTTCACGCTGCACTCATGTCGGAATGTAAGAGGGATGACTGTGTTCCCGGCCTAGATATAGCGCTCAATTATACCATGCCAGCCCCTTGGCCCCTACCAGTACTGCCGAGATAGCATCTGCAAACCCCATCATGAACCAAGACACTCAAGAGCTGCACATTACGTATGGGCTGGCGCTGCACCGCGAATTGCCGGGCCCTCGAGGAACGCGCGAGGGACCGGATACCTCGGCCGCGAGATGCTCGTCCTCAGCTCCTCCAGGCGGGCGCGATTGCGACGCAGCGCCTCAGATACACTCAGAGCATCGAGCAGAGATGCGGCGGGCCAGGCCGTAATGCTGCCGACAGGCGGACGTACAAGCACTCCCACCCCTGGCGAGCAATCGGACGCGCGCCCGCCTGGCAGGATGTTGCGCTGCCCCTTCAGCACAAGGGATCCGCAAGTGACAAATAGGCTGTTTCATTGGCGGATTGGGCCGCCACCAGCACCCCGGGCGCGGGCGGGCGCGTTTTACGCGGGCGTGACCACGACGTGGTGCGCGCACGCCAGGGGTCCCGCCAGGCCAGCAGCCAGCCACTCCGCGCCGCGAGCAGTTGCCACTTGCCAGCGCCATTGTGGTTCCGCGTCGCGTGTGCCGCAGGACGGCGCGCAGAGGAGGACGCGGCGCGTGCTGCGCTTTGCGGGGAGGGTGGCAGGTCCTGTGATTCTGTCGGCGTCATCAGATGACGCCAGCGCGAGAAGCCGCGGGCAGGCCATGCCTCATAAGGACTCGGTTATGCTGCAAGGACGAAGTGATGCCGAGTCTGCCTGGCGGGTTTGCCTGAGGGTCAAGGGCGTGACTGCGCGCCCGACGGGCCGGTAGTTTGCTAGTGCATGGTAATTGATGGATATGTTTGTATAGGATAACAACAATTGGTTCCGCAACTAGAGGTGGCAGTTGTGGGATATCTATAGCTCCGATAGTTGGGCATCCAGCGCGACACAGTTCGCTTGCTGGTGACCATAGCCGGTCATCGTACAGAGTCATACGATCGGGTGGTCGCGATATGATGCTTGCCAGGTCCAAGTGGTGGTGTCTTTGCGTGCAGAGTCTGTAAGTGAAGGCGCAATAACCTCGGAAATGGGGGCTGCAAAAGTAGGTTTCAGACGCGCGATGACAAAGTCGAGCGAAGAGGGTGGTCTTACTCATGGCCGAGGAGGGGTGCGCACGCACGGGACTCGGGCTGGGGCGGGCGCTGTGATACCCATGTTAGCGAGTGAATTGGAAGCGCGGCCTGGCGAGCGTCGCTGAGTTATAATCCGCTGCCTCTGATCATCTCAGCCAGATCTCCCCCCTTCCTCGCAGCCGCCAAGCAGGATTTTCGGGGTCCATTCGAATTTCTCGCGGGCAGTCTACATAAAGTATCCCTCTCCTGGCACGCCCTGCGCTCGACGTGCGACACCCTGAGCTCGCGCTCTCTGCCATCCGCGATAACCTTCTTGCGACGCGGCGTGCGTGCGGCCCGGGAAAGGCCCCATTCCACTTCACTTCCGCGAGGGTAGCTACGATCTTGAGAGACGACCATGTACACTCCGACTCATAGTCCGCTTGCGCCCGTACCTCCGTCCCCATTCAATGCACGGCGTGGGCATCTGACGCAGGGCTTCAGCTACGCTCCTGGCAACGCGCCTGCCCAATTCGATGGATATGCGTCGCCGGCCTGCGGATACCCTCGGGAGTCACAAGGCGCAAGCTGGGTGGCGCCGTCATCGCGCCCCGACGGCGCTGCTCATCTTGCACACGAACCCTTCTACGTACAGACGGCAGACCTGGACCTCGATAGCAGGGCGCACAGCAGCCTGCCAGACCTGCCAGGGGATTCGCAGGTACGTGATCAATGGACGCGATCACGCTCGCTGGGGCTTCTCTCGAATGATATTCACCACCGGTTGGGGCGACAGGGCTATCCCCTCGGCAGTCAGCTGGCCTCGCCGTCAGCGGGTGCAGACTACGCGCATCACCCCGCGCCGCATCCCCACTACGCCTTCGCCCGCCATCGTGTCAAGCAGGAGATCAAGGAGGAAGATCAGTCCATCGCCTGGCCCGCGGATAACGTCGTCGACGGCCAGCAGACCCGCGACGACCGCCCCGAGTGCGGCGATCTCTACGATCGTGCGCTCGTCAAGCACGAGGATGACGACGCGTGCCGCGTCAAGCTCGAGTCGCCGTACTCGGGATACAGCCCCATCCAGTATCTCGACGCACCCATGCAGGACGAGCCCATGCAGGACGACTACGACGTCGACTGCGGCTATTACGACCAGGACGGCTATTACGTGCCTTACGAATACGATACCCCCAACCTAGTGAGCTCAGCCCCGTGGGCGACGCGCGCGCGCTGACACCCAAATCTCGCCAGGTACATGCCTACTCCGCGAGCTCCGCGTCCTGCGACGCCGGCTATGTCTACGCGCACGACGAGTACGCCGGCTCCAACCCCGCCTCGCCCATCACCGACGACGAGCTGCCCTACTACCGGCCCCTCATCCACAACAACCGCTCCTACACCCTCGAGGCGGCGATAACGCCCGTATCCCCACCGCCCGCACCGCCGCCCCTCGCGCCGGCGCCGGCGCCGCGGCCCGTCATGGGCCATCTCCCGATACCCGAAGATCTCCTCCCTAGCGAGATGCCCGCGGTGCCGTCGCAGGCACACGCACACGCGCAGCAGCCTCTCGCTCAAGCCCAGCCACCCGCGCACCCAGAGCAGCCCGCGCGCCGCCCGCGCGGCCGCCCGCGCAAGCACCCGCCGCTCACGCGCGCGTCGCCGCCGCCCGCCGTCAACTACCCGTACCCGCAATTCAACGCCCACGCCGAGCCCGGCGCCGCGCCGTCGCACATCGCGATGTCGCTCGACGAGGTGCCGATGCCCGACAACGAGGACCGCCCCGGGCAGGCCATCTTCAAGCTGAACACGCCCGGCGCGCCGAAGGAGCCGCCGAAGAAGAAGCCGATCATGGCGTGCCTCTTCTGCCGCGAGCGCAAGATCGCGTGTGGCCCGCCGGTCCCCGGGAGCTGCGAGCGGCGCTGCAAGTGAGTACCCGTGCCCCACCCCATCCTCCGCATTTGCATTTGCATTTGCATCTGCATTTGCACTCCCGTTCCATGACCCCATTAGCCACAATCCATTATCAAACGCGGGGGGTTATTTCCGTCGCCGCCCCCCGCCACCCCCTTTCTATTATTGCCTCCCCTTCCTCGTGGCTGCTTTTCTTGCACTCTGCACGACGCGTGGCGCTGACCGCGCGCTCTCTTCGCCCCGCTTACAGCCAGTGCGCGCGCCGCGGCCTTGTGTGCGAGTACCCGAAGGAGAGCCGCCGCGGCCAGCACAAGCGCGGCCCGCGCGCGCAGCGCGTCAAGGCGCTCGCGGACGCCGCTGCGGCGGGCGAGGCCGTGCACGACTCCCCGATGACGACGGCGCCGATCGTCGATGTCGATGTCGATGTCGCGCC
This sequence comes from Postia placenta MAD-698-R-SB12, assembly GCF_002117355.1. NCBI lineage: Eukaryota > Fungi > Basidiomycota > Agaricomycetes > Polyporales > Adustoporiaceae > Rhodonia > Rhodonia placenta. Next base: position 420,839 of record NW_020169849.1, on the reverse strand, counting down.
GGCATCGGGAGCGGTATCGGGATTAGGGCCAGGGTCAGGGTCGGGCGCGCCGTCCGCGAAGGCCCAGGGGGTGCGCGCGCGCGCGAGCAGGGAACGCGACCGTGCGGACTCGAGCCCTGGGGGAGATGCCATGGCGTGCAAGGCCGTGCCGCAGCGCTAGGATGTGCGGCTCTGGGGTGCGCGCGCTGGTTCTCCTGGAGGGGTTCCTGCATGCTCATCGTTCCGCGACGACACAGTGGCCTGCCATGCTGCTACGACGTAGATAGTGTCCTCTTGTGCGATACCCCGCGGGCATGTCCGTGCTGAAGTATGCTATGCCATGTTTTCTTCTCCTACTCCTACTCGCTGTATGCTGTCGATATCGCTTTCGTCGAGTTTTTGCTGTGCAATATTGTATGTTGATAGTGGCATCTAGCAGACATGCGGGCCGTGTAGTACATTGATTGATACCAGGAAACGCAGTCAATCTATCCAGCTACTACTTGCAGGATACATACATGTCGGGCTTCTGCAGATTTCGCGGGTCTCAGACTGAATTTACGAGGAGCAAGATACAGATCTAGCTATAACGCTATGGTCTTCCGGGATGGTCTCAACGGCTGACTGCACATCCGACACCATTGGCAAATGGCCACACAGCTGGCGAGAACACCCCACGACATAGCCGGAGGTCAGGATCATACATATCCTTGCTACAGGCAGATACTGTGAGCCTGTTCAGGAACACCCGGGCAACAGTGCTCACATGTGTCCGCCTCGCGAGTTACAGTCACGCAGGCACTTGCGCACCCAGTTCCTGCCACTGCACAGCCGATGCGGGATGTATGCGCGTGTACTGCGCTATGCGGAGGTCGCCCGCGTCGAGAAACGTGCTCGGGACCCACGGGAGGCTCTCCCTGCGCACGTCCACCCCGCTCCTGCGCGCGATCGCCAGGAGGTCGTCGATGTCCCTCACGTCGTCGTGCTGCTTCACCACCATGTCGACGCGCCGCGCCGCGCGGTGGTCCGTCCAGCCCTGCAGCTTCAGCAGCAGCAGCACCGCGAGCGGCACGACGGGCAGGCCGCGCACGGTGGCGACGTGCGCCGCGGGGACGTGCGGGATGTTCAGCGTGCCCGGCACGAGGATGTCGACCTTGCACCGGCGCGCGGACGCGCCGTCGCGCGGCGGCAGGCGGTACCAGACGACCTTGTACGTCGCGAAGCGCGCCTTGGACGCGACGAGGGTGAAGTTGCGGTCGGCCGCGGCGAGCATGCGCTTGAGCGGCTCCTGCGCGTGCGCACTCGTCAGGACGATCAGGTCGACGTCCTGGCGGCGGAAGGGAAGGGAGAGGCAAGACACCGACATGCGCTCCCGTCAATCCGTCTATGGCGCCGATTCGCTGGATGCACTCACGTTCGGGGCGCGCGTCGTGCCGTACAGCTTGCATGCCAGGCTGCCCATGAGACAGCAGCTGAGGTTCGCGGACGCGAAGATGGACACGGCCTTGGCGGCGACGTCGCGCAGCTCGTCGTAGCTCGCTTGCATGCTCAGATCGGGGCTGCACACGGGAGGGGGGTTCGTTTCTGAAGGCCGGGCGCTGCGGGCAGGCGCAGGCCGGTCTGATTAGCGACGATGATCCTGTCCAAGCAAAGTTAATGCTAACATGCCGTCGAGGACGGTTCCGAACTGTGGCTGGGACACGAGGTGGGGAACGCAAGACGCAAGACGCAAGACGTCCGCAGACGGTGCGCACGAAAGCTGAGGCACGATCTCAGCCTGGTGAGCCTGGTGAGACCCAAGAACGCGCCGCGCACAAGCAATCGGGCAAGAACCAAGCCGCAATGGGCAAGTCTGCACTCGGCACGAAAGTCTATCGGCGCTGCATCTGATGGAGGCACAGGACCCCGAGAGGGGTTTCCTCGGTCCAGGGCAACGTCCAGCTCCGCGCCTGGATGGTACGACCCGCGAGCCCATTTTGCCCACGGCTGCTTCGCGCTCTCAGGGCCATGCTCGTAGAGAGATAGGCAGTAACGGACCACCGGAGAGAAGGGGCAAGCATGAGAAGACAAGGCCTGGAGCACGCAGATTCGATGATCGCGACCCTGTCCACACACGAGCGTGCAAAGAACGCTGTCATTCACAAAAGAGCCTAGCGGGCACTGGGACACATCAACGGAGACCGGAGAAACCGCTCGCCCTGCCCCACACCGCGGCTGAATTCCACTCTTACTCTTATCTGCGGAAACACTCAGCGACGAGATGCGGCCAGAACGCAGAGCAGAGCGCACTTTCATTGCCGTGCGCGCAGTGCCCCGACCGCCTGCCACTTCGCCCGCGAAGACGGGTACATCGACAAGAACTCCCGGAGCCGCTGTATGGTCGCGTCCGCGAGCGTCGGCGGGAGCCTCCGCAACGCAGCCCCGTTAAACCGCGTTCCCCTGCTCTCCATGATCACCAGCAGCTCCCCGATGTCCCTGACGTCGTCGTGCTGCTTCTGCACCAGATAGTACCGGACCGCCGCGCGGTGGTCCGCCCAGCTCTGCAGCTTCAGGCACAAGAGCAGCACGAGCGGCATGACGGGCAGCCCGCTGATAGTGAGTGCGTCGGCGCGCGGTATGTCCGGGATGTTCATCACGCCGGGGACGAGGATGTCCACCTTGCACCGGCGCCAGTGGACCGACGAGCCGGGGAGCCTGCACCAGAGCACCCTGTACGTCGCGAGCGGGTCCTTGGCGGCGACGGTGTAGAAGTCGCTGTCCGCACAGACGAGCAGCTGCTTGAGGCGCTCCTGCTGGTGCTGGTGCGTGAGCACGATGAGGTCGACGTCCTTAAGAGCGGCAGCACATCAATAGCGCGTCCCCGCGGATATGATATGAGCCGCGGGCGTACGTTCGGACGGCGCGTCGTCCCGTACAACGCGCAGGCCGTGCCGCCGGTGAGACAGCACGTCAGCCCCGAGCGCGCGAATATGGCAACCGCCCGCCTGGAGATATCATAGATCTCGGCGGTCGTGGCGGGATGTTGCATTGCTGTGGGCTGCTACTGCGTGGCGGACACACGCGCACGACGGCCGGCTGTGCTGGGATCATATAGCGGCGGGAGATGGCATCTGCGTTATCTGGTGAGCATCAATGAAGGAACGTTGCATGGGCATGGGGAGTAACTGTCGGGACTTACGTGCTGTGCGGAGGCTGTAGAGGTCGTCTTTTACCTGTACGAGTAGTCCCGTGGTGATTGCGTTCACGCTGGATCACAGAAGGCGCGATCATCCTGCGCGGAATGGGTGACTAGGATACCGTTATTGCTGAGCATACGAATTGTGTCGATGCTGCGGACGAACAGCCACAGCCCAGGCTATGACGTGAGATCCGAATGCGAAGATCACAACGCGTGAAGAGCACGATAGACGTCCATTCGCTTTGTTGGTTCCTCATTGAAACTCAACTTTGTATAAACTATCAACCTCATGGTCATGGCGTAGGCAACGGGGGTATAGTAGGTATACTCGTCGATATCACATCATCAGCGCCGAGCTGTGCAACAAAGCGAAACGAGATCCAAGAAATTAATCAATCTAACAGAATCCGTGAGCTCGCTTCTGGTCAAGACATGAAACAACCAAACCCACCTATAAGATGTTCACTATCAAAGGCACTCCCCGCTCACCGCGGGGCATACCCAACGACCCTCCAATTAGTCGTGGTATCTGGGAAGGCTTCTACAAACTCTGTGATGCGGACGATAGCGGCCTCCACCGTCGGCGTCGGGAGCCACTGCAGCCTGTCCCTGTCGATGCACTCGCCGCGGCTGCGCACGAGGACGAGCAGATCGCGGATGTCCCTGACGTCCTCGTCGTGCTGCTTGGAGCGCATATACCAGCGCAGGGTGACGCGGCGGTCCGTCCAGCACTGCAGCTTCAGGAACAGCAGCAGCAGCAGTGGCATGACGGGCAGGTCGTCGATACGCTGCACCTTGCTCGGGAGGATCACCGGCATGCCGATGTTGTCCGGCAGCACGACGTTGACCTTGCAGCCGCGCTTGGCCTCGCCCGGCGCCCTGGGCAGCTTGTAGCACAGCACGCGGTGCTGCGGGGGCGCGTCGCGCGGCGACCAGAGGTAGAAGTCAGGGTCGGCGGACACGAGGTGCTTCTCGAGCTTCTCCCTGGGGTATCTGTTCGTGAGGACCAGCAGGTCCAGTTCCTAGACGTCTCGCGTCAGCCCTTCTCTCTCTGCCGCAGCGGCGGTGAGACGTGGCAACGCACATGGGCTGGACGCCTCGGAGTGCCGTAGAGGGCACAGGCTGTGTCTCCGGTTACGCAGCAACTGACCTTCGACGCCGCGAAGATGGACACGGCCTTGGTGGCGACGTCGAGAATTTCCTTGTAGCTTGCAGGACGCTGCATGGTCAAGAAGAGAAAGTGAGCGAGTAATAAAGAGTGTGGTATCAGTTGGAGAGCATGGAGATAGTGCAGTGGCAGGTGCTTTTAATACAAGCATATGTCGTCACTGCCAGGACACCGCCGTTGCCTCGTTCGGTTGGATCCGTGGGAAAAACATGGATGGGCGATCAGTGTCATGTTCTTTCATTTGGTACACTCCTGCGGAGCCCCATGCTCTTCCTACAAGTCCTCTTGCGCAAATGAGCTCGGGGCGCGTACGGTGACATCCTTGACCGAAAGCACCAAATAGCTCACAAGTGGTGAGTCTTGCCATCGAGGGGTCCCTGGCATTCGCTTTGAGTATGCTATTCATTTCGTACGAGAAACGATCTCGTCCGGCTAGACAAGAAGAAAGGGCGACAAGCTGTATCGCGCGAATGGATGAAGTCTGGAAGATCTGTCACGTTATTCAGGGACATCATCCACTCGGCGCTCGCGTTGCCACGAATGTACTGTATGTCCCATCGTCGTAGGCAACAATCCCTGCCCTCCGAGACCCTGTCGTTGTCCTTTGTGCGTACATGTCCCAGAGATGCCTCAGCTTGGGTGATACCTTCTTCGGATCATGTCTGAATTCGCTGGTAACTTCTCAGTTCTCCTCCTAGGCAGCTTATTTTCAGGCGTAAGGGGCTCCGTTCCGTCATCAATACTGTTCCGCTTGCTCTTGTTCCTGAGCGCGCCACCTTTCACCAACGTCTTTCCCCCACCTTCACTCCGTCGCACTGGCTGCCGCATAAAACGACCCTGCCGCCACATTTGCCTCTGTCCGCAGCCTACGGTGGCAACTCCCATAGGCACGTGGATGCTCTGTTGCGGCCGCCGAAGGTTATGAGTCGTCCGCAAGGCTTCGTGCCGGCAGAAGCACCATTCATTCCCTCAGACTGAAAATAGTTACAGTCGTGTAGAAGACCTCAAGGTATCGACAGACGCAAGAATCACAAAGAAGGGTGCCGTGTATTATGAACCCGAGGCGTGCGGGCATCGTACTTTGCCCGGTTCAGTCAGGCCGGAGCAATGATCCCGACTGACCATTCCGAAATCTGTTGTAATCCCGCTTGCGTACACATATTCTTATGTAGGTCTGTAGGAACTGCGTCGCATCGTGTCCAAGACTCCATAATATTGGCTTTCTTCGATAGCTAAGACATTTCGTTCTGGTCCCTACGACGAACGTGACCGCACAGGGGATATTAAAAGTAATACGGGTGAACACAGTGGTGCAAGGCTCAAGCTTCAGACCAAACAGGAGCAAAGGAAATCGAGAAGTTTGTTAACACGAGCTATGACTTTCCCAAATCGCGGATGGTAACTGTAGCCACCTGGTAGTGTGACATCGAAACACGTATGTTGACTAGACAATGGTGACGCGAATAAAATTCAAAAGTACAAACGCGCCATCAAAGTACGATACAAGGGTTCTCGTGAAGACCCACAGCATAAGACGACTTTGCTCATGTTACAGCGTATAGCGGAAGTCTGGGGCGCGATCGCCCATCTTGCGCAACTCTTCCTCCGTGAACTTGACTTCCTTCTCCATCTCGCGCTGTTGAACATCTCTTCGAGCGTTGACTCTTTGGTACGCAAGCACCGTGATAGGAAGGAACACGAAGCCGATGCCGACGAACATCAGCTCGATCGCGTCTGTGCCAGGTGTTCAACTACGACCCATGCATCATTGCTTACAGGGGACGACACTCACGACCCAGAATATAGCGAGGCTCGTCGCTCGACAAGTATATATTGCTGGCAATCGCGCCACCAAAATTGCCTATGCCTATGTGCAAGGCCATCCCAACGCCGCGCTTGTACTGGCCGGAGAGGTTGTTTCCCAGCCTACGAACATGTTTCACTCAGCCATCTGACACCTCCAGCATGGCTAGCGGCAGCGCACGTACCACGCGATGATGCCAGGGAAGGCAGCATACGACCCCGAAACACAGAAGAAGGTCCCGAAGTACTTGACCCCGACCGCGACGTCCGATATGTTGATGGCAAACCCAATCAGGCACATCACGAGTCCCGCGAGGATGAACGGCGATCGCAGCCTGATGCGGTCGGACCATAGAGCGAACACGAGCAGGACAAGAGCTGCGACGCGAAAACGAAGGTGTCAGCGTGGTATACCGCTGGTCGATAAGTCTATCTCGTACTGGCACAGATATATGGCGGGACGGTGAGCAGCTCGCTGATTGCTGCGTTGTATCCGAAGCTGCCGGGAAACTGATATTAGCAATATCATAAGTGATATAGTTTATGTACGAACCCGTTTATGATAGAGCTGCACAGGCAAACACGAGCATATGGTCAGAGCTCAGGAATGCGCAATTATGGTTAGTATACGTACGGTAAGAACAGCGAGATCCCGTATACTATACCCGATATTCAGCATAAGAATTTAGTCGAAGCATTGATTCACATACAAGGTGTGATGATGGAGAAATAGACTATGATCTGCAGCCAAACCTGTTGACAAGTACCCTTGTTGAGAAACCATCCGAATACTGACGAATCGTGCTCTCAACCCACCTGCCAATCTGTGAACGCGTCTATTAGGTGTCTCACTTCAAAGTGCTCCTCTTCCCCGACAGAGGAGTTGTCGTACTCTGTGATATATATACATGAATACGTGTCATGATCTCTTTGTATAGAACGCACTCTTCCTCCAGGTGATATATGCGCGTTCCTCAGGAGTGAGGAACTCTGCTGTGTCCGGAAAATCAACCAGCACTCCAGAATCGAACATCATTAGATCGACCGAATATCGTAGTGAAGAAAAAATCTCACCGAAGAAGGCGATGGCACCAACTATTACTGTCGCAAGGCCTTCGAGGATCTGGCATTACGTTAAGACATGCCGAAGAAAGAATGATGTCCATGCTTACAAAAATCCACGACCAGCCTAACAGGCCCGCAGTACCAGACATGAACGAGATACCATAGGCAAGCAGGCCTGAGAAGGCACCTGTGTTTGCGAAGTCAGACGATGACGTATACCTAAATGGGCTCAGTAAAGCAATCGCACGGACCTGCCATAGTTGCTCCTCCATAGAATAACCCAATGCGGTACTGGAGCATATGGCGAGGATACCACAGTGTGAGGCTGGGCACAGAAGCGCAGTCAGGTCGATGAAATCGTCTTGAAGATGAGACATGAGTTTACTAGTATACAACACCAGGAAACAATCCGGCTTCCGTGATGCCCAAGCAGACGCGCGTGCCGACGAGTTGCGGGTAGCTGATTGCATCACGTTTGTCACTCTGGTGTATTGCGCCAGTACGCTGCACGCACCTCTTCACAAGCCCCATGAGTGTCCTAGAACAAGAAATCAGCGCGATTGTTCCGAAGAAGGCATAAATACGGCTACAGACATTATTGCCCCCCACACAAGCTTCTTGTAGGTGAGAACTAACTATTCTGCTATACGTCTGGCATGCTCACCGTAATACCAGGAAGCCATCTATGAGTCGACACAAGTCAGGTCACACAGGGTCGGGACGGGAACCGAAGGAAGGATTACCTCGATGGCCGAAACTTCTTCAGGACTCGGCTGCACCGAATTTATCAGCACCTGTAAATGCGAATGATGTGGAAGGCTTACTTGGCGGGACATTCACAAAGGCAATATGGCTGTGAAGATGTAAAAGCGTTGATCTCGCTGAAAACATGCAGCTCGTGTACGTACGACGAAATACATAGTCTGGATGCGCTAGTCAATCGATGAATGGCCCGTGAAGCGAGACTACGCACCAGTGCAATATTGTACTTGTTTCCAGTTAGATCCAACTGTGTTGTGAGGCCTTGAAGTTTCGCATTTCCTGTGTTCGTCTGAGTCGATGAAAAGCCAACTTTGTGGATGCCTCGCACCGATGTTACCTGACAGTGAGCAAAGCGTCAGTGGAGACCCGCATACAAAAAGAAATTAGAATGACCTCTGTCCAGGAACGAACATAGATACATGATGGTCAAAATAGGCAAAATCCGCGTGTCGACCTTCCGCCATAGCCTTTTCTCTTCCTCAGCAGTAAGGGACGCTGGTTGGGGCAGCCGACCTTCCTGAGCGCCGTTTGTGCTATTTTGAGGAGCCGTGGTATATTCGATGGCTTCAACCTCTTCCTTCTCAATGCTCGCGGTACCGCTTCCATCTTTAGCACTCATCTTGTTGTATTATCAAATGGACAGATCAAAAGCGAAAGCAAGAGAGACAGGAAGGAGAACTGACGAGCCTGGCATTGATAAGGCTGTCTCGCGTTATAACTATTCGACCGGGGCGCTACCGTGCACGGGCTGCCTGCGAGATCATGTCCAGTATGCCGCAATGGATGCCCCGGATCCATTACCCCACATTTACCCCGCATTGGGGAGAGAATGCATTTGGCTAAGCTTATCTGGGCGCTCAGTGATCTTGTGATGAAGTAACGAGCTCTTGAGCCATCGAGGTGGACAAGCGTCCGGAAGGCGGATATCCGACGGTGAGCTGCTCGAGGTGTCTCTGCAAATGCATCCGGCGCAACAGAATGCAGTCAGATCTGTTCTGGACGCAAGCAAGCGGTACAAACATAATTTCTATGCCCGCATGCGCAAGTTGAAGCGTCGCCCAAGCAATCATTCCCTGATATATACATGAGCCTTATTACCTGGGAACTGTCCTGCATTTGCAACTCGCTGCTATTGAGGTTGGAGATTTGTGGGACGCTGGCACATCCAGGTGCTAGATTAGTACTTGCAAGGGTTCGGTTCTCCGGTTGTTGTCACTTCTACCTTTCTACGACTTCAGAAGGATAGATCACTTGAGCATTCATCGAATGGCCTGAGCATAAGAATAATATAGTTGTTCCGATTGGGGCATTCCGATAAGACCATCGTCAGCTGATGTGCTCTAGTCTGATACGCACGTATTGCCAGCATGAGCGTCATCCTTGAAGGAGAGGCGCCCACACCTACTTCAGCGCTTCAGCAGATCTACTTATCTTACTTACTCGGCATTTACCTTTGACCGATCATCATCTGTGATATATAGACCCTATTGTCTCTACTGAACTCACCAACTGATCCGTCTGTTTATCGACGGCAAGTCTAAATCGTAAACGACAAACATTGCGACCTAGTTTCTGGACGTGGTCCATTGCTTTGATTGTGTGGCCTTCCGTGTTTAACAACAGGTGATGCGTTCCTATTAAAGCTTAGCCTGTCTTCAACGTTCGGGACTTCTCAGTTGGTCACAGTACTATGCCTCTCTTGGTCGAAGACGGCATTCGCTAATTTCATCTTGTGACCCAGGGCATACGGTTTCCTACGGTGAAGTAACAAGGTCGGATGAGCATTTCTGCCTTCGATTCCGCGTCTGTAATTCCTATCGCATGTAGATTTGGTTGGTCCTCTATTGCCGCATAGAATGATTCGCCACTGACGACCCCATCCTCACTGTTCAGTACCTACCGATCAATGGCTAGTCACGCATATCGGCAATGCGTGCTCAGTCTCTCAAGTTAAACAGCACCTGCTATCCAGGCTTCTTCCCCTTCCATCAAGCCCTGCGCCCGCTCTTAGGCGGCGCCGTAAAGACCGGCCTTTGTCACCAATCACGTTCTCCTCGCATAATCACGGAGAAGGGGAAGACAGCGATACTTCCCAGGAAGAGACATTTTCCGATTCAGACACCCTCGCCGACCCACAGGATGATGGGGAATTCTACAAATTTAAATACGATCCACCTTCGCGTACGACCGGTTCCTCGTCGGCAACCCTTACCACACAGGCTGCGCTTTCGTCAGGGCGTGTACCATCAACATCCTCTACACCTGTACGAGCGCATATCACCGCTGGCTATACTTTAGTCGCGTTTTCTACAGGCCAGCTACTCGAAGATCATTTCAATCTCGCATGGTACACCTTGCGCCCGTATGAACTGCTGGAGCTGTATCCGCCTGCCAGCGCTCTTGTTCCCCTCCCGCGACACGCTCTAGACGCGTACATTCGGCCATATTACGAGGCCCACGTGTGGGCGCTCCGTGTCGTCGGTTCAGAGGTCCCTGCCGAGTCGATCGCAGAGATTGAGAGGCCGGGAACCAAGGGAAAGGGAAAGGAACGAGATAGGCGCACAGGCAGTGGAAGTGGGAGCGGCATCAGCCCGAGCGATGGAGCCGAGGGACGGGATAATCTCAAGGATGTGCCAGAGCTGCGCAAGAAAGTCGACAAAAGGTTCCGGAAGAAGCTGGAATGGCGAGAACGGATGGTCATAATACAGAACGGCCTGTTCAGACTCTGTAAAGATCGCGACGTGAGTGTTTCTGCATCACTTCTTGAATGTGTGGGCAGCATATTCGGCATATTGCTCCACTTGTGGCCTCTACCACAATAATCTCTTCTAAAGAGCAAGGTTGGTGACATGATATAAATCTCCCATAGGTTACAAAGTGATCTGTTTACTGTGTCTCGTTATGCCTGCTCATCTCTGCTTCCGAATACGTTGTGCTCATTATCGTGGCTATCTTGTAGGATCCACGACCGACGCATGTCGCCCCTCTTTCCGCGCTTCTCTGTCTGCATAGCGGAGAGAAGCTTGACACGCGTGTCGCGGCTGCTCATTACCATCCCGCATACGCACCGAGCTCCTCTTCCACGTGCTCCACGCCGCTGTCATCGCCGACTCATCTTCACGCCTACCCACATCATGCCTACTCCGATCCACAATCGGCACCTCGCAAGATTATTAGTGCAAAGTTTCGTGTTGGACCGCACCCACCACCACACTCGCCCGCTCATACTGGGCCAATGATCCAATCAACACACGTTACCGCTCATCAGCGCCCGAGAAGTGATGGTGACATCGGAGGATGGTGGCGGAGAGGCTCGCGAGATGAGTTGTCTGACCCACATAAGGGACACGACGAGGCGCCAGTGCAGGATTTAGGGCGCTCAGAAGCTGGTGAGCGGATAGGACCCATTGAGACAGATATCGATAACAATGGGGACGGCGTGTGGATTGTTATGGACATGCTCAACAATGCAGGTGAGATTATCGTCTTTAACACGGTCGTTCTGCGTGTCACCTCATGGTGGGATGTTCTTTCTGCCGAAACATCGCGTCAAAACTTGAGGGCAAAGACAATGGCTGATTCTCCGTCTCTTCCAGCGCATGACAACCTACTTCGCATTTTACATCGCCATGCGTCACCGATTTGCACTTCGTCCTTTGTCACTGGGCTGAAGCCTGAGCCTGGATATATGTTCCCGCAAAGCTCAACATCGCGCCACGTTGCACGCTCTACTCCTCCTATTGCATCCGTTTCTGCGCCTGCACGCCATGATCCAGGCGGTAAACCTGGTATCGGTGCCGGTTCTCAGCAAGCAGTAGATGCGTGCGTCCCCTATCCGGAATGGAGAGCTAGCGTTGTTCAACGCGCGCGGAGAGCTGGAATGGGCGCCTTAGGTCGCGCTATGGATCAGTTCCTCTTTCCCAAGCCGGCCAATCAGGATGATTCTGACACCGACAGTGAACCCGAGCCTCACACAGCGAAGTCAACGGTCGATGTAGGTACCGATAATGCGGACGTTACGTCCCCCTCATTGGCAGAGAGCTCTCAGCTGTCTCAATCTCCCGGTCTCTGGCATGACCTCCTCTCCGATGACAGCGATAGCTCTACCGAATCCGAACCGGACGAGAGCGAGCGGGAATGGGAGAGTTGGATGGAAGATCTCCGACGGCAGCGCCGTATGCTGGCGCACACCGAGGAAAGACGCTTGCAACAACTGGAGAAGGGTATGAGGAGCTCGTGGAATCTTGATGATGAAGTTGGCTCGCCTATGTCCAGCACCCCTGCGGACAGTGATAATGCGAGTAGAGCCAGTGGTGACGAAGCTGATGCCTCAGAATCACCGGATACGCGCACGGAGCATACCACGCCACCCGTCCAACGGACACTGACGAGTTATTCTTCGGCTGATTCTCTCATTCGCCGCACTATGCACAGCAAACCCAGAGCCGCGCGCGCACGTCCCAGGATCTTTGAGGCTATGGCCGACGATGCGTGGTTGGCGAATACTCGCGCACGTCCACGCTCGCCTCTGTCGTCCCAAGTGCAGCCTGCTCCTGCCGAAATGACTTCAGCCCCAGATTCAGTGTCCTCGATGGCGTCGTCAACCAGACTACCTTCGCGTATGCCCATCCCCGTTGCAATGCGTATGACTACCATGCGGGCTGCCGTAATTGAACACGGAGGCAATGAAAACCCCTCATCTGCCTCGTGTTCCGACCCGCCTGGATCCCAAGAGGCCAGGACGAAAGGCACAGGAAAGGTGAACGACCTAATCAATTCACAAGCAGATGTTTCTACTCCAGTGGATGCCCAAGTGCCCAACCGACACACGCTACAGCCGGTCAAGCTCAAGCTTTCCCTCCCGATAAAGGCGGTTGAGAGTTCATCTCAAAGTGCGCACCGTCGTTCGGAATCTTCAAGTACAAGTAGTCTGGAGAGTATGAGATTCGTGACCCCTGATTCTGAGTGATGTGTTCCATTTTGGTTTCATTCTCACATGTTCCCTGTTTAGTTGGGCCTGCGATTGGCAACAGGTCACCCGATGCATTATGTCACGATTTTTGTCATGAATGTACTATACAATACTAATGGAATAGGAGTATTCACAGTATGGATTCCGACACGAATTTCGGGCAGATCCCGCGTCTAGATTTCACGTCTCGGACGGTGACCGAACGTATAGGGCATGGTCCGAGAACAGGCGCAAGGCAGTGGATTTAGGCTTGTCTTTACTGTAGAGTGAATCGCAACGTTGGTGTAGCCCGTCGGCCAGGAGGATCTCTCTCTTGTGATTGGCCAAACACTGTCAGTGACTTCTGAAGCATTCGACCGGTTGCGAGCTTTGCAGCCGAGGATTCCGCCAATATCGTTTCACAGACAGCAATTAACTATTCCCTAACCTAAGTCTGGCCACTTACACTCGGTCGGCGACCGGGGCGCGAATTATGGAAGTCTGGCTCCACTTCCATTAACCTGCTGTCCCTGCGATAGACTGTCATACCGTTACAACTGGACCAACAAGAAGGGCAAGGAAAATAACATCTCCAGCTAGAATGTGAATCATTATCCAATGTACAGGGAGGGCAATACGCTTAGCCATAGGGAATGCGCATCGTCGCGATGAGTTGGTCTCGACGTCCCCCTTTGTTCATCGCAGCATCATGTCCGCGCATTTCTCCGCGATCATGACTGCAGGCGCCTGCAGATGCGTTCCAAGGATCCACGGCAGCACCGACGTATCCGCAATGCGCAATGCAGCAACCCCATGCACGCGCAGCTTGTCGTCCACAACGCCCCCGCCCTCAGAGTCGCCCTCCGGCGCCATCCGACACGTCGACGTGTAGTGGAACGTCGTGCGGCTGTATGTGCGGATGTGCGCGTCCAGATCTTCGTCGCGCTCGCCTGCAGGGACTACCCAGTCGTCCATCTCGTAGCCGCGCTCGCGCATAGTGTCCCGCATGCGCATCGAGAGTCGCAGAGACGCACGCAAAGGTGCGAAATCCGCCTTGTCGGAGAGGTAACGTGGGTCTATCGCGAGCGGTACGCGTGGATCACGCGAGACCAGGCGTACAGTGCCCTTGCTGCGTGGGTGCAGGAGGACATTGAGAAAGCTAAACGATCCGTTGGGTACCGGCGAAGGATTGTCAAAGCTACTATAAGCGAGCTGTGTGGGTTCATAGTCAGCATAGCCACTATGGCGGGAAGGGGAGGCCATACAGGCATGATCTCAATGTCAGGAACACTTTCTGAAAAGGCCTTCTCAAGTTTTGTTGGCCGGCCAGTCTTGTCGAGCAATCCGCTATGCGTGAAGATCGCAAGCTGCAGGACTGGTCCGAGCAGAAGGCCTGTGCCCCAGATGAGATAGCGGAATAATTCAACGAAGAAGCGCCAGGGTCGCTTCTCTGAGGAAAGGAGCGAGTCTTGTAATGGGATTGAGAATCCAACGGACACACCGAAGTGGTCTTGCTGTAGCATTTTGTACGTAAGTAGGTTACAAAATACTCGAGGGCTCGAAGCTTACCAGATTGGAGCCAACAGCTGGCAAGTCTTTCACGATAGGTATGTCGTGCTCTTTGAGATGTTCCGATGGGCCAATTCCACTGAACAATAGCGGATTCAGACGTCTAGATATATGTTTGTATCGCCTTCACTTACCTCAGCATCAGAACGTGCGGGCTGCCAAAAGGCCCTGCAGACAGCACAATTTCCCGGACAGCCTGCACATACATTCTCTTCTCCAGACTTCCCCCCTTGACCGGGAGTAACACGACCCCCCGCGCGACACAATGTCCGTCTTCCTGTCTCTCTATGTCGATGCGCTCCACCAGTGCGTTCGTACAGACGTGCAGATTCACGCGCTGGCGGACGAGCGAAGCAGGGAGGAAAGCGTGGTACGTCGAGTGCCTACGCGCGTGCTCGTCGATCGTGAAGTGCAGGCCAGCGCATCCAAACGGCGGATGAGTAGGCGAGTTGATATCGTCGATGTACGGGAGGCCAATGTCCTGCGCCGCCACCATCGCTCTAATAGAGCAGGTTAAGCGAATCATCATGCGCCATACGTTGCGCGACCCACTTTTTGAAGCCCGCAAAATAGTACTCGTCGCCCATCCTCCGAGTCTTCCACTCCCCTTCATGACAGTCCGCGTCAGATGACGTATGCAGCAATATGTAGCCCGCAAACATACCTGTATCATTGTGCACACCCTCCACACGACCCGCTAACGCTCGCTCCGACTTGAGAAAGTATGGCTTCACGTCCTCCCAGCCCCATCCCTTCCGCCCAGCCTCCTCCCACATGTCGTACTCTGCGGGAAGACCGCGAGTGTAGAGCATCTGGTTTACGCGCGTGCTGCCACCTAGAGCTCCGCCAGAGACAAGCATAAACGACCGTCCAGCCTCCGGTTGCACCTCGCTGTCACGCTTGAGCGTGCGCGAGCCATCGGAAGCGAAGTCTGAGGAAAACAAGGGGACACGGGCTGCCCAAGTGTCTGCGCGCGGGCCTCGCTCGACGAGCAAAACAGTTTTTGACGAATCTGCGCTGAGACGATTGGCAAGAACGCAGCCTGCTGTACCTCCCCCTATAGCCGCAACGTGTCAGTACAGCAGCCTACGCGAGACACTAGCCGTGTACTTACCGACCACGATGAAGTCATAGCTCGCACTCAGCGAGTCTATGGAGACCTCTCGATAGTTTGAGAACGGCCACATCGCTGCAATTGGCCGCAAAATAATAGCCGACAAGTTCTAGCAACCGGCGCTGACATAACGAAGTGTGAACCGTCGATATGTTTATATCGCTACATCTTCCTGAGAATTCGGAGAATAATATGACGCCGTTCGGCGAGCTAGAATCTCAATTGAGCGCTTCGACATGTGCCCCATCGGGTTTTGCAGAAGACACTGCCGTTGAGAAACATGCATGTGTGAAGTAGCACCGACTCGGAGCATTTGGACAAGAGCCAAGGTGGGCTGAGGAGAGTTCGACGTTAACACTGTTTTAATTTAATTTATGCATCTATTACAACCGGGTTATCGGGTTTATTTGGTCCTAGTGATTTGTTGCTAAGGTCTCCGACGCGTCGCAGTTCAGGCAAAGGCGATTCGATCACATGCACCGTGTCATGACAGGCATCGAGGGTTAGACTCAGATTGTCAATTGCAGCTCGCCAAGAATGTATCCTCGGGGTACATAGCATGATACTAAGGATATGTACAGTACACTATATGAAACAAGCACATGTCAATCAGCCCGTGAAATGGCCGAGCAGCGTTCTCTTGCCGATCCTCACACTCCCCTGGAAAGGTAGACCAGTCAGCTCCATCTCACCGTCACGGCCATTCTCAAACGGCAGCCCATGGACGTGCACGGCGACAGCAGCCACGCCTTGTACACCAGCAATTGCACCCTGCGTACCAAAGATAACCTGGAACAGCAATTGGTCAGGACATGCATGCATGGCGCGACTACGCTACAGACCTTCGACACAAAGTTGCTAAACTCGCGCTCCCGCCCGGGAAGCACTTCTAACGGCACGTCCACGATGTTTGCAGAGACCGAAACTGCAGATCCTTCCCCATCCCCGCTCTCCACCGGTTCGCTAACCGACGCCAGCCAAGCGTCCGGTCGGATATGTGCAAACGCGCGCTCTGGGAGCGGGTCTGGCAGCGGCGGCGCAGGCGGAACATTGTCGTGGTCGTCTAC
Source organism: Postia placenta MAD-698-R-SB12 (assembly GCF_002117355.1). Lineage (NCBI taxonomy): Eukaryota > Fungi > Basidiomycota > Agaricomycetes > Polyporales > Adustoporiaceae > Rhodonia > Rhodonia placenta. The sequence continues at coordinate 404,183 of NW_020169849.1, read as the reverse complement.
AGGGTAATTCAGTACGCATGACGAAGACGCTGTCTGTGGCTGTCCATCTGCTGGGTCGGGCACGGGACCGTCATAGACGATGACATCAGGGAAAACGCGCACAACGTCAACGCCGACCTCGATCCCGTGTGGGAGAACAACACGCGCGAGGACCGTCCCGCTTGCGGCCATGCCCGAGCCGACGGGCTTGATCTTCATGTCGTGAATGGTGACATCGCGGAGGATGGTGGGCTTTGGATGCGGTGCCGGGAATTTGGCGGGAAGTGACAGGCCGGGGAAGAAGGGAGTGGAGAGAATGATGTCAGAGTCAATAGCAGAGACGTAGTTACTGAGGAAGGCGGATAGGGCAGAGAACGCGTCGCGAGGGAAAGGAAGTACAGTGCCGTTGATGGAGAGGGAAATATTCGGATGCGTGAGTGTGAATGATTGTGTTGTTACATTGGCTATAGGTACAGAGAGGTAGTCCGTGGATGCATTTACAGGCGGGAGAGAAACAGTGAAGGGAAGTACAGGAGAAGTGAAGTCGAGATCCAGAGAAAGCGGGTTGATGACAGTAGCATTCGCCGTCAAGGCGAGTGTGTCGTGTTCGGATGTCACACGAAAGCTTTGCAATGTGAGCAGTTGGTTGACATCTGGAAGCGGTTCATCACGCCCGGCCGGCGGGAGCCCTGGAAGGCGGGGAACTGCTCCTGGTCACTTTCCGAGCGATAGAAATGAGATGAGAGATGACACACTGGTGATGTGTATTTTGGTGTGGATGTTCGAATGCGCGACCGTGATAAGCTGCCGCCACCCGCCGTCGTCCAATCCACCACCTTGCACGATGGCGTGGTCAACAACCGCTTGCACCCTGATCTGTCCCCTCTTCCAGCTATCGCGCACGAAGCGCTTCAGGGTCTGGATGTCCTTCGTTGGCCGGATGAGGACTCGTATTGCAACCGGCGTCAACCAGCTATTGTCGGGTGGAGGATTCGCCGTCAAAGGCAACTCCATAGGCGGGAAATGGAGCGTGGTGAGAGGATTAGATGGGTCGCTCTCCGGAGATATTTCTATGCTGGACAGGTTCACGGTGACCCTGTCCAACCGTCTGATTCCCCAGCGACCAATGGACTTCCAAGCATCTTGCAATATATTGTCGCCAGCCACCTCCTTCACGCCGGCTACCTCTCCTGCATCAACGCCGACCCTTCCCCGTACGAGCAGCCACACTCCGCCATCCCCTGTGGTATTCAAAACGTCGACGCCGTCTGGACCTCGCAGTACGACCGCATGTTGGAGGATCTCGTCTGGAGAAGCACTCACTGCACGAGAGCGGTAAGAGAATACGATCAAGACAACTAGGAGAAGTAGCACAACACATGAGGAGAGCGAGATGAGAAAGACAGAAACTAGCTTGGAATACAGTCGGCGAGGGGTCGTTTCGGGCTCAACCCGGGAGGTGTACGAGCCACTGGCCGAGCCCAAGAGGGGCGTATCTTCGGTGGGTTCTGGGGAGCGAGCTCTTGCCTTGCCCTTGTCAATACGTCGCTCGATGTCGACGGAGTCGGTGCTCATCGTCGTGGTCGTGAATGAAGACGTAAATGCCGGGTAAGGTTGTGCTTGAACCGAAGTTGCCGTATTACACCTTCCCTTTATGGCAAGCATTGGCGCGCCATCAGTTGGCTTGTATTTGCGTCATAAGTGACCTAAACGGGAGAATACCTGAGAGTTATAATTGTCCACAACCCAGTTACCGCTTCGGATCCTTTCTGACTTAGACGTCGCTATCAATTGAACACAGTCCTTCATATGTACTCTAGCGTTCCACTTTTAGAACTCGTGAATATGCTGGACACGATGCGCATAATACGGATATCTGCTTGACCCTGTGAACCAGTTGGATTTTCTTAGTGCAGTTGTCAGGGCGGGGAAACATCGCGACGGGCACGGGATATCTAGTCGAAAAGTATGTTTTCCATTTACACGATCCCGGTCGTCCCTTGACTGCCAAGGTCTTACAGTCTCGACTAGTCTTGGAATGGGGCTTTTCAAGCTTGCTTCTCATCACACACAACGTCGCCTTTTCTCTGCTGTAGCGTCGGATGCCGCTCTATCTTACAACGGTCTTTCGCTGCCATACAAATGGCTGCGCGATTCGTGTCAATGTCCGAACTGTGTCCACCCGTCGACCCGGCAGAAGTTGCACAGGACGTCTGACATCCCAACGGATGTGCGCCCACAACCTGGTGGCGTCAGATTAACCGATGATGTATTGCACATCAGTTGGGCGCCGGACCACCAATCGCACTACCCGCGAGATTTGATCGAGCGATACGCCTCATCGCAGAACTTGCGTGTATTCCATAAGGACGTGGATGCGAAGCGATGGGAAGTTGCAGGACTCAAGTCCTCGCCAGATCTGTTTCTCCCGTATAGCAGCATCCACACACCGTCGGGGCTGCTCAGCGCGATCACACAGTTAACGCAATACGGCCTGCTTTTCGTGACCGACGTGCCGAATGACAAGACGTCGAACGAAGAGTGCGAGCTGCGGATATTAGCACAACGCTTCGGCGAGATACGCGAGACGTTTTATGGACAGACCTGGGACGTCAAGAATGTCCGCAACAGCAAGAACATTGCATATACGAATATTCACCTGGATCTGCACATGGATCTACTGTACGTGTTTGCCGTCTACCACTGCGCAGACAAGCGATTGATCTTGGGATACCCTATAGATATTTCCAGCATCCGCCTCGGTTTCAGATCCTTCATTGCCTGCGTAACCGCGTCATAGGCGGGACCTCTGTCTTCGTCGATGCCCTGCACGCTGCGGAGCGACTTCGCGAAACCGACCCCGCCGCTTTCCACATCCTCGCCGAAACGCCCGTGTATTTCCACTACATCAACGACGGCCACCACCTGCACCACGCCCACCCGACCATCGAGCTCGCGGGCGATAGGGTCGCGCACATCAACTACTCGCCGCCGTTCCAAGCGCCGCTTCCGCTGACCACGCCTGCGGCGTTCTACTTAGCGCTCGAGCGCTTCGTCGCACTGCTCGAGGACCCCGCTGCGCGCTACGAGTACACGCTACGCGAAGGGGATGTGGTGCTGTTTGACAACCGCCGTGTGCTGCATGCGCGGACGGCATTCAGAGAGCGACAAGAGGCCGAGAGCGGCGATGTTGTGGGCAAGACGAACCGTTGGCTGAAGGGATGTTATCTCGAAGCGGATGCTGTCTTGGACCGGGGTCGCGTGTTGAGAGAGCAGATCAGCTCTTAGCATTTTACGGTCGCAGGTTTTGAATCAGGTACTGTGGGAGCAGTCTGCATTTGTGGTGCTTCTGTGGTTGTACCGCAAGACATACGAGAGTTTCGTCATGTCGCGAAATTATGCTGTTACACTCGTATGAGGAGCCGTGTAAATCAATCAGGGCACTAGCCAATATAAGAGGACAGAAAGGCCAAACACCCAGGTCGAACAACAATGTGGAGAGGTTCCAATGATGGTGACAGCACTTGAAGTATAAGACAGTACGTAATTGACTCTGCTACTAGATAACGTGTCAAAAAGACTCATGGCTGGAGTTAGTGATTTCTCTGAGTGCTCAGACCAGCTTACACACATGCCCAGCACATGAGCACTAATGATGCTCGCCTGAGGAGCAAGGCCGTTCACAGTGCTAACAATCGCGACCACCCTGCTGCTAGTACCTACGGCAGGAGAGGCTACGGCGAGCTAGCAGGACAGCCAGGCGATGTCATGGACTGCAGTCGACTTTCACCAGCGGATCGAGCTACCATATGGTGTTGCACTCGTAGGATGGCCAACCAACATTGCCCGCACTCAATGCAGCGTAGACTCGCTCGCAGAAGCTCTGGGAGTACGAAATGACAGTCATTGTGATACACTAAAGTACATGAAATTGACATTCAGTAGGATACCTAGTTGTAATGCTTGACGACAACATTTCTGATGACTTCCTCCTCGATTCCGTTGTCTTTCAACTCCAGCGCCGTGACACCATACGCACTCGTGCGGCTCCTCCGCCACTCCTCCATTGTCGGTGCCTGGTCGTCTGGGCACAGACGATTAATCCCATGTTTTTGCAGTACAGGGCTCTCCGCGAAAGGAATGAGCTTGGTGTCGTCATTAGCCTTTGCAAAGTAGAAAACGCCAACGCGAGCATAGCCGCGCTGGTCCGCCGGAGGCTGTATGACACGGTGAATGGTAGCCTTGTAGAAGCCGCCTGAGAGGAACTCCATGACGTCCCCGGCGTTGATGACCTAATGTCGGTTGTTACCACAATCCATATGAATATTCCGCTTAGGCATACCAGAGCGTTATCAATATGCCGGATCCAACGCCACTTGCCGTCAGGCGAGAGTATTTGTAGTGCAGAAATCGGCTGGCTCCAAAGAATTGACACGCTTCCGATGTCTGTTGTTCGACTGTTCAGTACACAGGGAGAGCGACACATCTCGTTTACTGACCGGTATGGCCCTTCAGCCACACACCTTGCGTCTTTACTTCTTCGTCGTCTGAGAGGGGGAAGCTACAGTTTGTCGTTACTAGAAGATTCAACCATGTATGCAGTGAAGCCCACTATTTCATGAAGCGTACTGGTGCAAACAATGTCAACAAACGACGTGCATTAGGTAGCAAATGAATGATTTACCAGCAGTCTCGTTATTGTCTTCGAAGCCATGCATATTTACAAATGTGTCTTCCGGAAGCTCTAGTCCGAGTGCCAAAAGCCTGACGCATATGAGATCGTTTTCGCAGATGAGAAGCATTTTAAATGTAACAATTACCTCAGGATGGGGAAGAGCACTTCGAAATGGCAGAAGCGGTTGAATGCGTCAATCTCTGGGAGCAACGGCCGAAGGACCTTTGGATGCTCGTCGACAGTGACATCTCGATTCACTACGTGTAATATGATAGCATGAGCGGCATGAGACCTCTGAGGCAGTGAGTTGCCGTACTGTTGTATTGCTCGATCTGATCATGGACCCCACCGTTGATATGCTTGTAGGACATAACGATCAGCACATTGACAACTCAGTCAAGTATTATGCAAACCCATTGCCGCCGAGGCTTGTAGCCTAGGTATATGCCGGTACTCTCGAAGTCGCCAGTGTATATTTTCTTCTCGTCATCGCCGACTTGGGTGAATGAGACATCCGCAATGTCAAAGATGCGATCGTTCTAGGGGATACGCACAATTTCTAGCGTCGTACTGTCATTGATGAAGCCGTCGTGCCCACCTGAGCTTGGGTTAAGCCGTGATTCACAACGTAGAAGAATCCTTGAGTAGACATCGCGTCGCGCATCTGAAGAGCGAGTTCTGCGCGACCTTCAGCGGTATGCGCGTTAGAAAGGTCAATGACCGCTAGATCTGCATATTCCACTGCGAGGTTGTGATGCCATCAGTTCGAGCGGACGCGAGCATCGACACGGATCACTCACAATTTTCCTTCGTCACAGGAAGTCTTTGGAGGCGAGGAATAGAGGGAAGGATAGTACTCGGCATGTTGGATTTCTGAAAGGCAGGCTATGTGGTGTCGAGAGGAAAGTTGCCTGACGGTCCAATGTCTTACGCATCACACTTATATCTCCCTTGCGAGTGAGTGCCACCGATAGGTCGATAGCCGGGCGCGTTCCGTAGCACCACACCAGTAAACGATACCTGGGTCATCAGATACTACTTGCATATTGACGAACGTTCTCTCGGAAAGTTCATGGATTCCCAGACCGGGGATTCTTTATGCTCAGCAATTGTATCGGTCTGCTCAGCTCTGCTACTGGAAGGGAAGGACTTCTATCGCCACGAAGATTAGCACGAACGCCACGAGCGGACGACATGCACACCTGGCCAGGTTCAGAAGACTTGCAAGTTCGTCGGTATCTTGCAGGATTTAAGACCGCCGACAGTCACGAAGCTCTTGACGGTGCCCAGACTGCTGCAGAAGGCCTCTCACATGGACGTTGCCATTGATTGCAACGAAGTATGAGAACCACAGGATGTTCGTATGCAGTACGAATACGCATCACTTTCAACCTTCGGAAGGCAGAATTACGCCTGGGAGGCGCAGAGGCCCATTAATGGGTCTCTTGGAATATTCCGGGCAGACCTTGAGTTGCACCTTATCACCGCGGCTCGATCAGACGCTCGATTCTCGACTGATAGGCACCGCGATTGCGGGTAAGCGATGTCTTTTTACGTATTCGCGGGAGCTCCTCGCCATGTGCCACTCTAGTTGTAGTGTTTTACCACAACCCCGTTGATAACCTCTTCCTCCACGCGCCCGTCATCTTTCTTCTTGAGCTCTGTCTGGCCATACGCGCTCGTTCGCGCTCGTCGCCATTGCTCCATGGTAGGAGCATCGGCATCGTCACAGCGTCGTACGATACCGTGCTTCTGGAGGACGGGACTGCAAACGGTACAAGTTTGACGGCATCGTCCGGCGAGGCGAAAAGGAAGACACCTAAGCGCGTGTAACCGCGCTGGTCTTCGGGCGGCTGCACTACTCGATGAATCGTAGCTTTGTAGAAGCCCCCTGAGAGGAATTCCATGGCGTCTCCTAGGTTGACCACCTGAGAGGAAGTGTATGATTTTAGTCAAGGTCTGTCGGCACAAATAGACCATGAAGCTCCAAAACGTACGAGTGCGTTATCAATGTGCTTGATCCACCGCCATCCGCCATCCGGAGACAGAATCTGTAGTGCCGCGACAGGTTGGCTCCAAAGTATTGTAACGCTTCCGAAGTCTATATGATTCGTCAAGGGACGTCTCCATTTGGTCACGGGGAGGTTATACCTGTATGCCCTTTAAGCCATACATTCCTGGTCTTCGTCTCTTCATCCTCTGATCGAGGGTAGCTGTGCATTTCATTGGTAAATAAACTCCTCCACCGAATTTTTCCTTACTATTTCATAAAGCGAACTGAGCGCAAACAACGATGTTATGAAATCGACACCTAACTACTGCTTTTGATGCACTCACTGTAAGTCTCATTGACGGCGCTGTAACCGTGATTATCGACAAATGTATCCTCCGGAAGTTCTAGGCCAAGGGCAAGTAGCCTAGCTCAAATGTTGACCGCCGAACAGATTAGATACTACTCTCATGTGAGGCTTACTGTAGGATTGGGTGTAGCACATTCAGGTGATTGAAGCGTGCGAAGGCTTCGATCTCGGGCAGAAGCGGACGAAGCTCCTTCGGGTGCTGTTTCTTGGTGACATCACGATGAACTGAAATACGGCTATCTTAGTATACGAGGGACATGAAGCAGCGTGAGACAATTACTGTTGTAATGTTCGACCTGATCGTGCACACCACCATCGATGTGCTAGTGTTTAAACGTCGCCGTCAAAACCTTAATGCATCATGCATCATGTTTGGAGCGACGCACCCAGTATTGACGTAGTTTGTACCCTTGATAGGATCCCGTGGCCTTGATGTTTCCTGCGTAGGTTCGCTTTTCCTCATCCGACACGCCCGCGAATGGTATGTCCGCAACATCAAATATCCGCTCGGCCTACATCGAGTCGCCATTATCTCGATCAGTGCTAGTGCAATGTGCAGAATAGTGCTTACTTGAGGTGCCGTATAACCGTGATTTATAACATAAAAGAACCCCTGTCCAGTCATGGCGTCACGAACTTGTGTAGCAAGCTGGGCGCGCCCCTCGACAGTGTCTGTCTTTGACAAGTCGATGACAGCAAGATCTGCATAATCGACTATATGTCATGCGGCTTAGCATAGTCAAGAGTCTTCGCAAGTAACGGCGTATTCATCGCGACCACTCACGATCGGCCTTTGTAGGAGGTGCAGGAACATAGTGAGGAATTCCCAGTTGAGTGACGCTAGGCATTCTCGATGAGCTTCAAGGGGCAGCAAAGAAAAGCTTTCACTGTTGATGGATGGATCGCGCACGACAAGGACAGAGCGCAGACGAAGAGGCCCTGGGTTTATGTAGGACCTGACACCTGCGTCATGTGGGAGCACGCAATCTAAGCCGGGGTCGACGTGAGACTGCTCATTATCGCGGGATAACATGGTACCTGAGAATTCGTGCAAGGATGCCAACTTTGTTACTCATCTGGCTGCTCTGTCGACAAAGCGGAAAGAGGAGACTCACAATTTGACATTAGGAAAGCCGAAGCATCCTTCCATTTGTTCGTACCGGCTTCAGTCTGGTTCAACTGATCTGATAAGATCAAGCCTGCCGCAACATCCTGTATGCACGTCCCCAACCTGTGTAGGAGAGCTAGCTTTGGGAACGAGTGCGACGCGGTCGAGTCATGTTAGCATCAAGCGTCAGAAGGTGATGTATCAACCAAGTATAATAGCATCTACTCGCGCTTTAAGTTAGAGCTGGCGCCGAATTGCCGAGATCAGCATACTCAAATTCGCGATCAAATTGGGCCGAGTAGGCGCGACCTGGACGAGGCAGACACACAAAATACCGCAAGTCGTCGTTTGTCCGGTGGAAGCGTTTAGAAAATGTGAAAGTAGAGTAGTTCTCGAAACCTTTCTCAGCGATTCCATTAACTTGCAGGAGTTATGTTATGGAACCACGGAAACGATAACTTCCCTCCTAAAGACGCGTACGAGCACGTCGTCCACATTCGTGAAGTTGCTTCTGCCGAAGAATGGTATGTACCGTCCAAGCCTTGACAAAAGGCACCCCGGGGTCCGTGTCTGGTACGCTTACGCTCTGCCGCTCAGTCACACGAGACGACTGGCGGTGATGCGCCGATGGCGCGATACGGATAGTGTTTGCGGTTAGGTCCCCTGTTAGGTGGGACACTCAAGTTTACCATACTGACTGGCTTCAGTTCGTTCCTTTCGGTCGCGCTGAAGCCAATATATCAATATCTTGTATAGCTTGAATATGGTATTGAGAGGGTAAACACATATTCTTTATGGCAATAATGTAATAGAGATCAGAAGTAATGCAGAACGTAAGCCGTCCGAAACTGCCCAAACCATTCAATTTGTGCATTTCCTAGTTCCTAGTTATACTAAAGCGTTTGAGTTGTCATCCTTTTCGCATGATTTTGCTAGCCGATAACGTTCAATTATTTATTATGTTAGGCGCCCATCAGACGGACCTAGGTCCGAATTGTAGGTAGAATCTAGGGCGCGGTGAATCTTGTTACCTTAATTAACAGCAACCTGATTTACCGGTTCATCACCGGTAGATTAACCGGTGATTCACCTAGGGTCAAAAATATGGGTGTTAATCTGGGTTATTCTTGGAATATTCCTCGCCGACAAGTCTATTGATTTGACTGTTAAATTCCTGCAGGACGTTATAGCTAGTAGTGCGGTTTCTCAGAAGAAACGACAAGAATGCGTAGTGTCACCGAACATCGCGAGCTCAGTCGAAGTTCGCGCAGAAGACCTGGACTTGGATTCATGGTCATTGACGGTCAATGTTGTGATTTACCGCTTTAGGCTGTTAATCAACGTTAATCAGCACGTGGACGCTCGTTGGTTAATTAACCGTTAATTACACCTGTTAATCTGGCCGACTGCTAATTTACGATAAATTAGGAAGCGATTCCAGATTCGCCGCGCCCTAGTAGAATCTGATGGAAGAGACGACTCCGACCAACACTCCCTCTCACTCCGGGAAGAGTTATTGTCCATACTGGGTTCCAAGAACCTGCCGGACATTTCCAGTGTTGAAGAGGCAATACAGCGTCACTCAGGTATGCAGTGTAAAATGTAGTTTTTATCTACTTAGTCCCGTGATTACCACAGATCCGCGCTCTGGATGAAGACACCGTTGCTCGGACGGTGACTGTATCATAGCAGCAGTACCTTACTAGTCATATGGCAGCAAGTGTGGACCGTACTACCACTATATCTTCGCCAGTACCTGTTGCGACTTCACCAGACTAGTTGTGTTGCCAACCATGTCGAACGCAACCGACTACAAATCCTCCAAAGAGGCTTTCGTCTCAGGAATGACAGGCTCTAGTATAGCTCACATCAACATGCTCTCCCTCGCGTCGCCGGTAAGCGATTCGATATCCTATGCATCGGTCGTGCCTCACACGTCCAAGATGTCTATCCTGCTCTACTTTCTCATCCGTCGCATCTTGCCCAACCACTCTCTCGCGCTTTACAAAGATTTCGTCATCCTGGTAGTCCCGCTACTCGTCTCCATCACCTTTTTTGCGGAAACTCCAATGTCCACAGTCAAAGCCTTACTACCTTGGCTTTTGTGGTGCTCATGGACACTCTTCGCCCGACGTGAAAACGCCATACCTCTACCTTCAAGTAGAAACCCTGTCACGCCCTCTCCATCTCAAGGCGGCATATCTCAAGAGGAAGAGACCCCTACAGCAACCAGAGAACAGCTCGCACCATTGACCGTATACCGCTCACAGATGCTCCTCTTGACGATGTTGTGCATCCTTGCGGTAGACTTCCCCATATTCCCGCGATCTTTAGCCAAATGTGAAGACTTCGGGGTGTCCCTGGTAAGTTCTGTGCACATAGGCCAGGCGGCATAGCCAATGATATACAGATGGATCTAGGTGTTGGCTCCTTCGTTTTCTCGCAAGGCATCGTTTCTGCAGCACCCATTGTAAAGGACCCAGCTCATCTGAAGATGCCTCTCACAACGAAGGTCCTGGCGGTGGCCTGGAAATGTCTGCCAGTGGTCGTCTTGGGTCTACTCCGCACGCTCTCCGTGAAAGGCATGGAATATCCCGTACGCGATCTGAAAATGTATGTGGTGCTGATGCTGATTTCTGATCGTTTTAGGAACATGTAACGGAATACGGAGTACATTGGAATTTCTTCATCACCCTTGCAATTCTACCAATACTTCAGGCACTCTTACACCCACTCATGACTCGCGCATCAATTGTGTTTTTGGGTGTAGCCGCTGGAACATGTACGTCTTCGCGGAGTGGACTGCTCGCGGCGTGTCTGACATCATATAGTGCACCAGGTGCTTCTGAACAAGGGTCTGATGGACTACATTTTTTCAGCTCCTCGTGTCGGTATCGTGAGCGCTAACAAGGAGGGCCTAGTGTCTCTGACTGGTATGTGTGGAATCATGGAAATCACGTTCACGCTCAAGGCATTCTGAAGGTTACTTGGCGATTCATCTCCTCGGTCTGTCTATTGGCACGCTCATCCTTCCCCCGACACCATCTCACTTTCGACGACGTATCCGTGAATTGAGGCATGGTGGACACGGCCACAGAAGCTCACACAGCGATGAGGCACCCCCGAGCGTTGATATCGTAACCCCCGCAGCGCGTGAGAACGACAAGACTGCGATTGAGCTATGCTCATACGCTGTTCTATGGTGGACCGTCCTTGGCGCGTTGCAATTCTTCAATGTCGGTGGCGGCATATCGCGACGACTGGTACGTAACAGAATACCTCGGCAGAACTATTATTCATCAAACGCGCACATACTCAGGTGAACGTGCAGTACATCGTTTGGGTGACGGCGTATAATACTACATTCCTTTTATGCTACGTACTCCTCGACCTGGCCTTCTTTTCCGCGCCACATAATACCTCCTACTACTCTCCCGTGTCGAAACTGAAGGTGCGCCCAGACCCTGCGTTAGCGGAACGTCGGAAGTATGCGATTGCATGGGCCGTGCCGCCCCTGCTCGCAGCCGTCAACAAGAATGGGCTAGCACTCTTTGTACTGGTGCGTGCGTCCCAGAAGGCCCTACTCGTCCTGACCCTTAGGATCGTCAAGGCGAATTTAGCGACGGGGCTCGTCAATATGATTCTACCGACAATGTACATGTCTAATTGGCTGGCATTCTCAATTCTTCTTGGGTATGCATTCGGAATCGCGGGGTTAGCGTGGAAGTTCAGGCACAAACGGCTGGTGGCGCTGTGATAAAGGCCTTCTTGGTCTTGATGGGTTTATGGAATATGGACGTGAAGATGTCTCGTAGATAACATGTGCGGATTTCATTTGGTCTTCTGCGTCCATCTACTTATCGTGCCTTCACACAATAAAGCAGCTGTGCGTCGATTCGTCGAGTATTATACATGGGGGCATTTGATCAGTGCGCAGTGGCGTGCCAATGGCAAATTTATTGACTACAATGTGACTAGTAACTCGGTTGTTGGGCTCCCGGAGAAGGAACTTGAGTTTCCTAGTAGATCGGTCTAGTCAGTACTCAAGGTAGGTGAACAGATGCTGCTGAACTATCAGTCTCAGGATGCAGGCTGTGGCACTACCATGACATTTGTTCTCTGATTGCGATGTATCCGCATTTCTAGCACCGCGGAAGACGGAGGGCGGGAAGCCGTGCTGTCTCAATGTCAGCATTCTGCACCCCTCGATGTTCGATAAGGCTCATCTGACATTGTGGCCGGTTCGTTCTATCTATGAGAACTTCTGATACAGAAATAACTCCGCTCGCGCAGCAAGACTTGCTCTTCTCTGAACATCATGCATACCATTGACTCTGTCATATACTCCCTGAACATCAAATGGAGCTCATTACAATCAAAGGTGCCTGTGCGGGTGACTTGCTGACTCCAACTCTTTGCATATCTTCCAGATAACGAAAGTAAAATACACGCTTCCCGCTTCTTTGCATTCGAGTACAAGTACTTCAAATGAAGCACGGATTTGTATTGTCGGATTCGCTGTGAGGTAGCCGTCAACACCTTTCAGATCCATTAACTCGCGCAATACGGAATGCCTAGCCTTACCCTTCCACCGGTCCCGCGCCGCGTCATCCCTTCCCCCACGAAAGAGGACTGTACGTGGTACTCGCACCCATATGTCCGAAACTAACACTTGTGTAATGCTTTAGTGGACTACGCCGACTTGGCTATCATAGACTTCTCCAAAGTGCATACTGAAGAAGGACGTGCCCAACTTGCCGTCGAAGTCCGGGATGCGCTTTCCGTTCATGGCTTCTTCTACATTATAAACCATGGCTTAAATCAAAACGAGGTAGGCGTAAGGCGCACCTTTGGAGGTAGCATGAGGGTAACAGCCTCCTTTCCCGTAGAATGATCGCATCTTCGATATCGCCGACGTTCCTTTCAACTCGGTTCAAGATGAAGAGAAGCGCCTCTATGCCTCGGACATGAAGGGCGCTGGTTCCTACCAGGGATACAAGATGCGATCTCTTTGGGTATTTGAAAAATCACCTTTCAGTCGGAAGCAGTTCAAACATCCATAGTAGCACATCGACAATGGTGTCCGTGACCAATTGGAGCACTACAATAGTAAGTGCTTCCTGTCGGATACAGATGTGACTTTCAACGAGAAATTCAATTTCAGTCAACCACGACGTTAGCAGGAAGCGTCACCCGAAGCCTGTTGAACCTCTCATTCCCGAGATTGAATCCTTCATCAAATTTAATCACTTTCATGTGCTTAACAACATCCTTCGGTAGGGATAGACTTTGGCTAGGACACTCTCTATCTGACTTGTATCCTACAGCCTGCTAGCTCGTGGAATGGAGCTTCCGGAAGACACTTTCGTCAAAGAGCATGACTTCAATGTCCAGGGAGAATCATACGGTAAGTGCTGGAAATAAACCACTTGAGGAAGCCCCGCTGAGTTGATTATGCTCTGCAGTGCGGTTTATGAAATAGTGAGCCCGCAGTGGACCCTCTTACTCCCTTTTAATGAGAACATGACAGTTATCCTAGGACGGACGAGGACGAGGAGAAGAGCAAAAACGTATGGCTGAAAGGTCATACTGGTATGTCAGAATGGCATCATCGGCAAATTCCTATTGAAGATGCGGGTTAGATATCGGCAGCGTAACTATTCTCTGGAGTCAGCCCGTTTCTGCGCTGCAGATTCTCTGTAAGGACGAGAAATGGCGATGGATCAAGCATATTGACAACGCCCTTGTATGTTGCACCATTACGTGCGGTATAATTGCACCACTCATGATTCGTTGTTATAGGTGATCAACTCGGGCGATGCAATGGACTTCCTGTCAGGGGGTTTCTACAAAGGCACAATCCATCGTGTTGTCCAGCCCCCGCAGGACCAGCGTGGCCTTACTCGTCTCGGCATATTCTATTTTGCCATGCCACATGACGAGGTCAAGTTGGTTCCGCACCTCGAGAGCCCCGTCCTTCAGAGGGTTGGGGTGAAGCGTCGGTGCAGTGATGATCAAGCACCTACAATGCGGAGCTGGCGACAGGGAAGAGTGAGAGGTTACGGCTTTGTCCCTTTGAGAAAGCGAGAGGATGGTCATGAGGAAGAGCTGGTAGATGGGCTGCCTGTCACGCATTTCAACTGAACCTCTCCTGAACAGCTCTCCATCCACGTGTACCAATAAGTATGGCCAACTGTTGACTTCTGTGTACTACAAACGAGCAAAATCTATCCAGTGCTCCATCTCCAGTTCAATAGCCAATGTGCAAGAGTCAAAGACACTACAAACTGCTTTCCAAAATGATACCTCAGGTCTTCTGTACTAATTTCGACGACCGATTCATCTTGTATATACTATGGATATAGCTGGATTACATAGGGTGTCAGACAAGACGTTTCATGAGCGCGTCTCATGAAACGCTCAAAGTTGCTCTGTTGTGCGACGCGAATCGAGCGCGAACTACATTGAGATCAGGTGACCGCGTTTCATAGGCGCTAATCATGAGAGTACATAGAGTTTGCCCGCTTGTCCATAATCGTCGTCCTATCTTGTAGATACTGGGGATATGTGGTCAGTGGTGCCGCCGCCCTAAAAATCTCCCCACCTTCAGCTCATTGAAAAATAATTCAATCTCATTGGTTGCAAAGGAATGTCCAAAGTCCGAACATACGGAGTTCACAAATCAAATCGCTTGCTCATAAATATCTCGCTGACGTTCACACACTAAGGCAACGCCAACCTCGAGGCGGGATCATGGTCTCTATACGATTTGCGCCGCCGACTGACAATCTGAATATTCTACACATGCTGAAGGTCGTTGCGAGGGTAATGTTCACTTATCGCACAGTCGATGCGTTGCTCGCACCGTATCGCGAAGCATGCGTATATCTTTGCTCGTGACCTCGTGCTTGACGTGAACCCCAATAATCCAGATGCCGGTGTCCAAATAATCAATTTCAACACTCTTATCAGCACTCACGAACTGTTTACTTGAAGTAAGCCGTCGGCTATCTTCGATCAACTTGCTCTCAACCAACTAGCCCAGCATGGAGACGCAGCTCGATGTCGAGGTTGCCAGCCTGGCGAAAAGCGTGCTTCCACCTGTTGACGAACACGATGCATCGGACAAACGTCTGCAGGAGCTGGGATACAAGAGCGAGTTTCGTCGCGACATGTCGCTCTTCGGTGTTCTGGGCATTTCGTTCTGTGCTATCGGAATTCTCACCGGCATGAGCAGCGCCTTCCAAACTGGGCTATTCTCAGGTGGTCCATTGGGCTTGTTCTGGGGCTGGAATGTAAGTTACCTCCGGAAGCCTGATCTGACTTTGTGAGACTTTCATGATTGGCTTCGGGATCACAGATAGTAAGCTTCTTCATGCTCCTGATAGCATTAGCGCTCGCAGAAATATGCAGTGCATAGTGAGTACGTTATTTGCATGTGAGCATACTATCATGAAATTCTCCTGCTGCAGTCCCACAATGGGAGGGCTTTACTTCTGGGTTTGCAAGATGAAACCAGAGACTCCGGTCCTAGGCTGTAAGTGAATTTCTTCATGGGCGTCAGCCAATATCACTAACATGACAAAACAGTCTGCGTGAGTACATATGACATTGCAAAATGACCCTTGGACCAACGAGCTTATTGGTTCGCTTAGACTGGTTGGATCTACAGTATTGCTTTGGTGTTCACAGGCACATCCGGCAACCTAAGGTACGAATACCATACACCACTTGGGGTTCGGAGCTGAGACGCATCCTAGTGTTGCGTTGTATTTAGCTTCCCTTGCCGAAGTTTGCCAGAATCGTACGCTCACCCGTGTGGAGATTACTGCAATAGCGTGGGGTGTCAACATTGCCTCTGGAATTATCAACACCGTCGGAACCAAGGGCATCGGCGCGATGAGCTCTCTCAATGTATGGTGGACGTTAGGTGGCACATTTGTGCTCGTCATTACACTCCTGGTTAAGGCACCCATGAAGGTGATATGGCCGCATCTTCAAGTAATCGCCGTTAACGAGAATTGATACATGAATGCTATAGAATACGGCAGACTTCGTTTTCACTGACTACCAGAAGTAAGCCCAGTGCGAAATCAATTGTGCTGAATCGCCCTCATGGCTGGAGCAGTTTTACTGGTTGGAGCAATCGTGGATTTGTTGTGCTGCTCGGCTTTCTTCAGGTGGGCGTTTCCCCGTATCAATGCGGTACCACTCTGACTCGGCGCGGTAGGCCGTGTACTCTCTAGAGGGATGCGAGACAGCTGCCCAGGTGGCCGAAGAGGCACAGCGCGCTGAAATCCTTGCCCCGCTCGCCGTCGTAGGATCCGTCGTAGGGTCATGGCTCATCGGCCTCGCGTACATGCTCGCGCTGCTTTTTTCTGTACAGAGCATCGCACGCGTCCAGGAGACGACGTACGCACTCCCTATCACGCAGCTCTTCTACGATGCAGTCGGCCAGCGGCTGACGCTCATGTGTGTCTCCGTCATTGCGATCGCGCAGTTCATGGCCGCCGTGACGGGGTTCACCGCAAGCTCGCGGCTGTTCTACGCGCTTGGCCGGGACAACGCATTCCCGATGAAAGAACGCTTCATGCGGCTAAATCGCTTTCAGGCGCCATATTGGGGTGTGTGGCTATCAGTGCTCGTGGGATGTGTTATCTCCTGCGCGTACATCGGGTCTGTTGTGGCGGTATGTGAAATCGCCGGTTATCGATTTCATCAGTACTGAAACCAACACATCGGACAGTTCAATGCGATCCTATCCTCTGCGGCCATTGCAGTTATGCTGAGCTACCTTCAGCCCATCCTGATACGTGTCTTCTGGCCCTCAACGTACGTATGAACTTTCGTCATAATTCAACCAAGTGATTGAAAAATCCCGCATATATGATTGCAGAAGCTTGCCTGAGCTAGGCCCGTTCCATCTGGGTCGTTGGTCTTGGGCAGTGAACTTCGCGAGCTTCTTGGTATGTATCTTCAGTACAATGATCATACTACTGCCATTGACGTATCACTTTCATCCGCAGTTCTCTGTATTCATCTGCGTGCTCTTCATTCTCCCAACTTCATACCCGGTAAACGCGCTGAATATGAACTATGCGATTGTGGCGATTGGCGGGGTGATCATCTTGGTCGGTCTTTGTTGGCTGTTATGGGGACGTTACCGCTTTACAGGGCCCGTAAAGACACTGGCGCAAGTTTCCGAGCAGACATCTTCCAAGTACGAGTAACAAATGGAATCAAGAGAAGTTGATCGACCTAGATCTACTATGTGAAGCGTATGACGTCTCGAACACGGTAGGGTATGTCTACTTGGGTGTGACACTGTCACATACATCACAGTTGTCGCGCCTAATCAGCATTGCGTGATCGTATCACTGAATGAGACTATTGTCATCGATGTGGACGCGGTGGTTTTGAACATGGGGTTGTCCGCATTCTTCAAGGTCGCATAGACCAATACGTCCCGTTGTCTGCTTTGGGTACTCGAGAGTCATTTCGTCTGATATGATGCGGCGATTATGCTGCTCAATCGTGGGATGAGCTCCGCGTCTGATGGTGATCGTATTGCGTACGTAGATTTGCTACTGGTCCGGAGTATTCAAGTCGTCCTGATTGCGCGTTGACAGGCATGGAGAGAGTGGAACAGCAGCGCTGGCATCTACAATCGGAATCCGCGGATCTCATGGGTGACCACATTGTGCTTCTTCAGGCACCCGATGGCTTGTGAGGGGGACCACAACTTCTGTGAAGTGTGGTCGTCCACAACGGTACTTCGTATGCTGTGGTTTAATTGTCGGCTGATTCGATATCGCTATATCTACCCGAGAATATATGTGCACGAGCGGATTTGATATGGGATTCGGAATCAACAGTCGCGGCCATGATCCTGGCCTGGCTGGACCCGGCAAAGTATTTTTATAGCCACAATGTACAAGACTAATCCAGGGCACGCCCATTCCCGCCCGAGGTCCGCTTACGCGCGCATAGAGTACAACAGGTCTCATGATATGCAATGAGGCTTTCACGCCTTGGCATCACCTTGGCAAATCATCACAAGAACTGAATCTTGATGCGAGCGGCTTGCCAGCATTGCTGAGGGACGGCCAGTTCAATTCCTTTGGGTCATATTATGATCCTGATTGCGTGTGTATGCGTAGCATGTGTCCCCGCGCCATTCAGTATAATCTACATTAGCATAAGCCGTATCTGCTCTGATTATATATCCTCTAGACCGATCGCGGCGGCTCAAGCACCGTTTGTGGTCCCGATTGACGTGGATGTCAACCCGCGAAGGCAGTGATTTGCGGCCGGAGAATACCACCCATCGGCGCTAGGGTCATGTTGTGAGTGTTTAGATGATGGCACACCGTGCGAATGGTACCACACAACGCTCGTGCTCATCCCTTCTTTTGTGTAAGCATTCTCGACCCGTATGAACATAAAGAGCTGGCGCACGTTTTCCTCCAAGCAACGGTTCTGCTCAATGAGTAATCAGGTTAAAGCTAAGCCTCCACATCACTTGGACATAGTGCTATGGTGCATTGATTGTCAAATACTTCAGTCGCACGACACCAAGTCATGTTGAGCTCCAGCTGCTTGATGTCGTACCTTGCATAATTCAATCGCTTCCATTCACATCTAGTAGATGTGGGAAAGGCCGTTATATTGCAATATGTATCCCGGCATGTCTTATCTTGAATTTACAGAGCAGTAAGTTGTTTTGGACTTTGTGCGAAGCGGTGTTGAATGTGTGGCCATCTCCACGTTTTCCGTGGCCACGAACACGGGTGACAAGACCCTTGAACGTGAGTCAGATGTTCTACGACGTTGTTAGTTTGACACCCGGGTCTGGAGAGCTCCGTTCAGACTCAATGTGGGTGCTAAAGATGCTCCGCCTGTAGCCCGCCGCTTCCGCGCATCATGTCAAGGGAATCTCTCGCGTGACAAGTCAGACCCCAGATTGCTGCGCATCTCTGTATACCAGTATCACCATTTGCCGACATATAAACCGCTCTCAGCTCCCTGATGACTCGCCAACCCATCTGGCTCTCGCCCCGTTTATCTCTCCCCTTGTTGTACAATGTCTGTCCCCACCAAAGTCCAACTACTCGTTCAATCGCAACTCCAGGAGGACTGGGTCGCCGAATGTCCTGTTGTTGTCAAGTCTGCGGCACCCGGTCTTGTTACGGATGCCGACAATTCCGGCCGCCTTGTGTCTTACTATGTCCAGGATAACAAAGTATTCACAGCGTATCGCTACCCTCAGATGAACGGCAATTTTTCCCCCGGGTGGGTTGTCGAAGATACCAAATTCCGTGAGTGTTGTATAGCCGAGCCCGCCTTTCAGCATATGTTGATTCGGCATCAGCATCCACCGCATCCGTTACACCGGTCGATCTACGTGTCACCTATTATGACGGCTTGGGCGGTTGTTGCGTTACTTGCATTGGGAGCGACAAGAACGTCTACATGCTCAAGACTGAGATTGCCAGTCGCTTCTACCACTGGACGCTGATCCCGAACAAACCGACAACGGACGCTGTTACTGAAGCAGTACCCTTCGTGACCGCCGACAATAAACTCTGCGTGCTCGTCAACACCCGCAAGAGTGATGGCAAGTATGCTGCATACTGCCTAATCCCGGATGCCAAGGGCTCTCTCGAGTGGAAAGCAGACTCTAGTGTCCGTGACGATGCCACATCAGTCGTCGTAGACCGCGCGCTCGGGAGTCGATCAAATGAGACGTCCTGGGGATACTTCCAGACGGCGAAGGATAATGGAAAGTCTTACGTTCAGGTCACCACTACAACCCTCCTTGGCAGCAACAAAGCTGTAGCCGTAAGTGCACCCAAAGCGCTATTCAGAAAGCTCTGAAGTAAATCACTCGATTAGAGCCGAATTGCGACAGGAGATTACTACGGCCTCTGCCATGTTCGCCTCCCGACGAACAACACGAAACCCTTGTTGTTTGGCATCGATTCGAGTACAAATGTCGCTACGTACTTCAAGGCTACCGTTGATGCCAATGGCAAGCGCACAACCAGCAAGGTTAACCTGTTTGGATCCTCCCCGGTTACGAAGATCGCTGCTTGTTTGAGAACGGGTGTCAAACCCAATGGCGTAGCAACAGAATGGGTTGGTGAGTACTGAATTCTATCGTTTGCATTTTATTTGACAACTGATCACCACCACCCAGAGGTCTTTGGAGTGGATCAGAACAAGCGCCTCATTCACACTGAGTCGGTTCCCGATCCGGATAAACCAGCCTTGACGCAAGAGAACAGTAGCGTCTACCTGCTCAGTACCGGGGAATATGCGTGCGTATACCATCCCGTCGATATCTATTTATACCCAATTCATCTAGAACCTCTCAGTGTCAATGTATGGAGTGATAGCGCTGTGATCACGACGAACGCCAGCGACGTGTCTCTTACCTCGGCTGGCGACGGTTATGCGGCCATGCTCGTGACCCAGACGGCCGACACTAATATCAACCTGCTGCACATGACGCAGGACCCCGCAACGACACAGTGGCATCAAGATATCCTGAGCACTCCTGCCACTTCTACTACGACGGCTGCGACCAAGAAGCAAGTGTACTATGTCGAGATCACTGCGTTTGATGCAAATGGAATCCGAATGCCCAGTTAGTCGCATTTCTGCAGTTTGACTCCAATATGACGACTGATATCCCTCTCCTCCAGACTTGCTCGCTACCATCAAGTCTATCCAGTACTGCAATGCCAACATTAACGGCATCTCTACATCCATCGATGCTCAGCGTGCTTTCACCGCTGTAACCAACTCAAGCGGCAAAATCTGCATCACGGTCGATGCTGCAGAGAGTCTGTCTGCTCCTACGTTAACTATCTCTGTCGAAGGCATGGATCCGAAGGACGTCATTGATGTCCATCCGTCAGGCGCGATCCAGAAGATATTGAAGGAGATCACTGCTGATGGCCTCAAATCCGCCAAGGATAAGACAGATGACACGAATGTCTTTGACAAGAAAGTCACCGACGACCAGCTCAAGGAAATCGCAAAGGCTCTCAATACGCTCATGGAGATTACCGATCCCCGGTCGACGGGTAAAGCGCCTTCCGGCAACACATCATCCGGGACGAGCCCGTCCTATCTCCCCAAGAACGCTGGAACGTCGCAAGGTGGTGTGGAGGTTCGTCCAGCTCGCGAGTCAAATTTTAAGTTCGGGCTCATCTCTCATATCTCGTCTCAGGGCTTTGGCCAGCAGAGGGTTCCGGGAGGACTGCCTGCATACACGCACAAGCTCAGCAATCCTCAAGTTGCACGTCCTCGCTCTGGGTTCGACCTCAGTCTCGGCCGAATCAACGGTAATTCGCAGCTGGGCTTCGACCTAAAATTCCGCGGAGACAAAATCCAGTTCACTGTGCTCAAAGCTCAGGAGGCTAAGAATCTCTCGCTTAAGGAACTGGACAAGCTTCCCAAGCTCTTGTTCTCCCTGGGAGACCTCTTCAACGACGTGATAAACGGAGCAGCATCCATCGCTCGAGTCGTTGCTTCGGCTGTGGACGATGCCGTGGACGTTGTCATCCAGGTCACAAAGAACGCCGTGGATTACGTTGTCAAAGGGGTCATACACTTCGCCAGCCAAGCGTTCGAGCTGGCCATGACTATATTCCGCACTGTGACCAGTGAGAGATGTCTTTTTTTAAAGCCTGTACCGGTTGCTGAGCAACGTCTTCGTACGATAGACCCTAAGAAGATCTTTAACTGGCTTTTCTACCAGCTGCCGAAAGTCAATCATACAGCCGAGATTTTCCGTGCGATGCTCGTCAATTTCACGGACAACGCGAACACGTTGTACACGGCAGACTTCCCCAAGAAAGCGAAGGATCTCGCGGACAAGGCGAAGAACTGGCTGGATACCAACTGCAAGACAGCCGAGGATCATATGAAAGATCTCAACGTCAACTCCTTTGATGAGAACGGACCCAAGAAAGACGACAATGGCACGTTTGACTACTTCCTAGACAATCTCCCGTCGACGGCGACTTGGCTGTTTAACAAGGTGGGAGACTCGCGTATTTGTGGTGTACCTTGAGATTGATATCCGTCATAGTTCTTCAATACGGACGCAGGATCCGCCTCTGGGCTTGGCCCATTCAAGGGTCTCGCTGATTTTGTAACAGAATGGACGGGCCTCCTCGACGATCTGAACCTGGCCAGCGCGAAGAAGGAACTGAAGGATGCTCTGCAGACGCTGTCCGAGCATTTCAAGGAACTAAGCACGAGGAGCGCCGTGGACGGCAAAGAGATTGGCTACTTCCTGGAGATCTGCAAATCCGTTCTCTACATGATCGCCAGCATCTTCAAGATCATCGTCGACCGCTTCTGCACGATGGCTGCTAGGGCTATTGCCTCCCTGAAGAAGTTTTGGGACTCGGAGCTTGAGATACCGATCTTGGCCTCTATCTTTAAGGCGGTGACTGGGAAAAAACTACGGTACGGATAAGCGACCAGACAAAGTGGATTGTGCTCACAACAGGTTTTCCCCTAGACTCGGCGATGTCGTGACGTACATCCTTGCCATCCCCTTCCAAATTGCCTACCAGAGCATCCAACAGAAAGAACCGTTCGCTGCAGTCCAGGTCGTCAAGGACAAAGTAGACTTCTCCACGCTTACCGATGACGAGGTCAATGTGTCACGCGGGATCATGTATGGGCTGTATACGTTCGTGGACCTGTACGAAGACTTCATCGGTGCCAACATGCCATTCAACGGCGTCATTGCCGGCAAGATCCCCAAGATCAAGGAGAACGGGCCGGCATGCGTCAAGTCGCTTTTGACGTGAGCCCCCTTTCTTGATCTTGCATGCTGCTTGAATGCTCACGGTGCGATCCTGCGCTGCCCAGCGGAACTGGATTCTTCCTGTGCGCTTCTCAGATCATCTTCGAGAGCTCTTCTCTGCCGGAGAGCTTCGACGTAAGTGTACGAGAACCTGGGGGACCATGTCACTGAGCGGATTATTCCATATGCCCGCAGCGTATATACCTCCAGGCAGGACTAGGATATTCTGATCTCACCTTCCGGTATGGATTCGGCCTTTATCACAGCTTCCTGAAGGTCAGTCGCGGAGATCAAGCGGGAGCGGTCATTCAGACGCTATTCGGTGTTGCTAAGCTCGGTCCTGCAATCTGGCACGGTACGGCGTCCGATTGTTTATGGCATTCATTGTGACTCAGTTGTCCGTTATACGCAGTGGTCAACGTCGTGAACGAAGCGGTGAGTCCTTCTGGGCTTCTTTTCTCATCATATATGACAACATCTATCCTGCAGAACACCAGCGGGACAGAGGTGTCGGGCAGCGCGGAGGCGGTGCTGGCGTCAGAATTCCTGGCACCGATCTCTGACATTGCGAAGTTCCTGTCGCTCTTCAGGGATCCTTACACGTATGCTGCACTCTTTGTGTGCGATTCTGTGAGCGGCGTTGGTGCTTCGGCGGCCAGGATCGCTGCCGCGCAGCATTACTAGTAGTATAGAGGGCGGGGCCAATGTGTTAAGCGCAAGGTTTTTTCGGGGCAGGCGAGAAGTTGCCGGAATTTTGGGTATGCGCTGGATATGCGCATGGATTGTTGTGCTGTGAGATACGCATTGTATGATAGGTTGATCATGTGTTCCCGTTTGCTCGCTGTATGCTGTATTATGATTAGCTGTACAAGTCAATCCACAAGTGCTTGTGGGTACGGTAAAGGAATGTGGGCTAGCGTGTGTGTGTGTGTATGTGTTGACGATCGAGAACGAATAGCGAATGGAGTCGTGCGCCATAGGTAGCCCCATCGGTTTGTAACCTAATCACCCATTGATCCCTGTCCATCGAGGATATTCTCTGCCAGCGGGATCTCCGGCATCATTTTCACAAGTGAGAAACATGAAACCTGTGCTGCTATGTTATTTCGGAGGGCATGCGTTGCCTGAAGGGGCAATATGTATACCCAATGTGGAGAGAAGCAGCTATGCTGTTGAGCACGTGATGTTGCACATCGGAGTATTCGCGTCAGATTGATGTCGCCGTGTTACACGTTGCGTTGCGGAGATCTGAGACAAATCGTTATTCGAACAAGGGACAAGTCGGCGCTTCACAACATTCGCGGCAACGGCTAGGGCGGCTCCGGACTTGACGTTATCTCACAAGTACACTGTCCCCACACCCCGAATGTGCCTGCCCCTCAGTCTATTTCTGCGCCGACAAGACACTCCAGCCAGGTCTTACGACCAGCGCGAATATCTGTTATGAGCTTTCGGCTATGCGCACCGCTTCGTTGGCGGCTACATCTGGTCAGACATGACTGCAACCCTGCTCATCGGGGCATAGTCACAACATTGCTTCCAGGGAAAGGACGGTGGATCACCACGGCGCAGGAAGTAGAGAACACCAATGTCTGTCATTCTCAGTTTCTTGCAGAGGCCTCGGGCAAGGCAAAATGGAGAGACCCCAATGGTGGCAAGGGAGGGACGGAGGCTACAGGAGAGGACCTCGACACAATCACCGACGGTAAAGGTATGTCCGAGGCAGTGCACATGTTCTCACAGACTCACACTGTACAGGGAAGCTATCCCCCACTTCATCCCACCTATTCAAACTCATATTACCTCTGGGGCATGTGCGCGGTCAACAGCCAAAGCCGTCGTCCTCCTCCCCGACCAGCATCAAGCCGCCGCCGCCGCCGCCGCCTACCGTATTCCTTCTCCATCCTTCCCAACCGCTATCCCACGTATCCCGCCTGATCCTCGCGTCGCTCGCGCCCGCAACGCCCACCATTTCCTTCCGCAGCACCAGCCCGCGCGGGCGCACGTTCCAGTGGGACGAGTCCACGGACGTCGGCGACTTCATCCGCGACGCCGCGCGTGCCACCAAGTTCACGATCTGCATCGGCGCGGAGGATGCGCGCGGGGACGAGCGCGCGATCTGGGCGCGCATACCGATCGAGGTGCCGTCCTTCGCCGACCGCACACGCTTCCTGCGCCGCCGCCTCCAGCTGGTCGAGGAAGAGTTGGCGCAGATGGAGACGCTCAAGCGCCAGTGCGACCTCGAGGCACACCGCGGAGCGCGGCGGATGGCGCTGGGCGGCCTGGGGCTGCTGGTTGTGTACTGGGGCGCCGTCGCGCGCCTCACGTTCTGGGATCTCGGCTGGTGAGTGGCTATATGCGCGGCTTTCGGTGTTCTCAATGCCCTGCATTGTCACAGGGATGTCATGGAGCCCGTTACCTACCTGTCCGGCCTGACCATGGTCATTATGAGCTACCTATGGTGCGCCTCGACCCGCTGTCTTCCTCTTGTCTGTCTGACCACCTCCTAGGTTCCTCTACCAAGGCCGCGAAGTGTCCTACTCGTCCGTGCTGCAGCGCAGCGTGTCCGCACGGCGCGAGACGCTGTACAAGGGCCACGGATTCGACATTGACCGCTGGCTCGACCTCGTCGCGGAGGAGAAGGGGCTGCGCAAGGATATCAGCAAGATCGCGGAGGACTACGACGAGCGGCTGTGGCGCGAGCGGCAAGAGGAGAGTGAGCGGAACGAGACGGAGGGCGGGCGGCGTAATGTGGAGAGGGAGGAGAAGGCGGAGGCGGGCCTAGAGAAGATACCGGAGGAGCGCACCGGCGATGATGTTGCGCGTGAGACGCGTTCCAGCGAGGCTGGTGAAGGTGGCAAGACATGAGACCGGCGGCGGAGGGGGAAGCGACCGGCGCGGGTATGTTCACGCTATGCTCCTGGGGATCATACCGGCCTGAACACTACTGTCGCCATTTTCGAATACGGTGTCGATGTACGTCGGCAGGTCCAAAGCTCAAAGAGGTCAATCAAGGCAGAGCAGGCGGAGGAGGCTATGTTCCGCCTACCGGGCTCCAAATGACCGTCTCGGGGAGTCGACCTGTGTCCAAATGGAGATCATCACTGTTACAACATTGGGACATGCAGCTCACGATATCTCATCCGTTCCATGTCCGGTAAGTTGACAGCCACCAAGAGCGCCTCCACTAATAAAATCATTGTCGACCTCTGTTCGAACTACAGATTTTTGTGGTGGCTCACATAGCACCAATATTGCCCGTGCTATACTCGAACATTTGTGTAATTTGCTCGCTTCAAGCCGGATTAAACAAAATCCACCCGCAGTGCTTAGCTTTGATCCTTCCTACAATCTAACAACCTCCGGATATAGAGCCACTAGGTAGGGAATCTGCTGTAATCATCAGTAGCAGATGAAGTCTCCCTGTAACGTAGTGAAGTACTGGCACGCGGCCTCGCAGAACACGTTGGTTGTGTTGCAGACCCCGCTGAAGTGAGTGCCGCTGCGTCCGGATAACTCCGTTCTGCATACGCGACCGTTTTCCAGCCCTTACCACGCGACTCGGGATCTTATGAAGGCAGGAAGGGTACGGGACACTTGCTGGGTTGAGGAGGAGTGTTGGAGCTCGCGCTTTGAGTGCGAATCCAACCTGCCCCACAAGGACTGTACTGCTCTGACGTGATTGCTATGTGATCGCTTTGGTTGCGCTTGTGCAGTGCATATGGACCTTTACCTGTTTGATACGATTTACCACATGCATTTGCTTTGGCGATCATAGAATACTACATGTGCGGCTCTCAGTGAGCCCTGTAAACGCATCCCGATCCTCCTATTTACTCGCTGCGCGAATGTCCTACTTCAACAGAAGCCGCGCCGTCCTCTACTACTGGGAAGCAGTACATGTTTCCGCCCAACGAGGCGCAGTACTGGCTTGCGACCTCGCAACTTATTAATACGTTGGCCATGTTACAGACGCCACTATACTTAGCGCGGTTGCACAAGAACGACTCCGTCCCGCACAAGGAGAAATAAGATGGGGTGCTCGCGTCCAACCAAGTCTGGTAGAAGACGTTCGCGCATAACGCGAATGTCTTGCCACTGTAATCAAACTTGATGTCGATATAGTCGACGTCATTGCATCTTCTGCGGGCCTCGAGCGCAGCGATATCGGCCTGTACGGGGTAGATGGTGTGTGAGCAGAAATGGTCAGGGAGGCACAGCTGCGCCCGTCAATACCTGGCCAGCGTGAGTTCCGCCGCTAAGAATGCTGTTCAGTGAGGGATCACAAAAGACGTCGGATCATGAAAGACTCACTCGACGAGCCGGACGGTAGGGTTGGCCGCGACGTTTGCAGCAGGCAAGAGCACACCGGCGAGGGCGACGACGATGAATGCGCGAAGTTGCATGATGAATGAGCAGTGTGCGGTTGACGACGGATGTTTATATAGCAGAGGACTGCTGCTGGAGGGTACTCTGCGTCGGCACGGAGAGCACCACGCAGTATATATACACATGCCTAACCGCTGCAGGGCTGCAGACAACCGAAGTTGGCCATGTTCAGAGTGCCAGTTCTCGCTTCGCAAACATCCAAGTTACGAACCGAAGTGTGGACCCGACCCACATATGTTTATCCCGATAGTGTCTGTTCTGTCATACGCACAATGTTAGGAGTCGATAAAAAGTTGCTGCAGAGCTACTCGGGTTAGAGCATCATAGTATTGAGAACATCACTTTAGGTATCGGTTGCAATTTGATGCGAGGGATCTCGTGGCGGACAATCACGTTCGATGTCTTTCTGTGTACCGTACACGTTCGCTATCCAGCATGCACGCGATACAGACGCGCGAGGTCCAGCTCCTCTGCCTGCATCGTTTTCAGGACCCTGGGATCAATAATCGGCGAGGGTCTGGAGCCGCTGTGGCGTGCACCAGGGCTAGCACGGATCATGAGCAGAATGTCAGAAGACCTCACAACTCGGAGAGCGTACTGTACAGTGGACGCCGTCACCCTCGGTCCTTGCAGGGCCGGCCCCTCCGTTGTCACGAAGGGCTGAAACTCAGTCCACGTATCTAGATTCACTTCTAGACTCTGGACATACAGATGCCTCAGCTTCAGTGTCTTCTGCAAATCCTGTTGGAGTTCGTCAGGGTCCCGAAGCGAGAACAAACAAAAACAATACATCGTGTTTGTCTGAGCTCTGTCAAACACGTACTAGTGAACATGCACAGAGACGGAGAGACTCGCACCAAGTCTGCAGGCTGCACGGTACTATATATAATACCAAATACGATGGCACACACCACAACTTTTGCAATTTCAAAGACGTCCTCGAGCTTCGTCACACAATATAATATAATGCGGCTTTGCCGCCGCACCTCTGGCATTGTCGACGTCTGGCCGTCCGGGCTCCGGCGGTTGATTCCGGGTCTCTGCAGCACAGGGCTCTTGGCGAAGAGGATCAGTTAATGTCGTCGTTCACCTTTGTAAAATAGTAGATATCGATACGGGTTACAGCGCCTCACTATCGGCGGGAGTGTAACAGGCAGTTTGGATCGAAGAGCGCGCGTTGCAAGGGAGTTCAAAGCAAAAGGTGGGCGAGATTGCCATCGGGAATATCCACCACTTGAGGATAGCAACCTGGTATCCGGGGTCCCTGAATCCAGGTTTTAGCTGAATCTCACCTGCATATCAAGGCTCTAATCATTTCATTTGTTTACTATCTGTAAATGGTTTCCACTGTTTACTATATATCTTCATCTACAGTCAGGGCATAGACAGTGAATAGATTGTAAATAAATGGTATAAATGGTCGGGGGTTGGGGATACCAAATATAGTATATTCCCACCATGAGGCTATTGCTCTCTGGTACTATAGAAGCCAAGTGCCTTACTTACTTCTTACTTTATTTATTGGTTTGTCCTTTTCAAAACATGATTGCAATCCTGGCAATTCCCGTTATGCAAGTATGCTTCAGTTGTGAATGTAAACTAAATGCTTGAAGCTGAAACATTTGTCTTTCCGTTTTATTCCTTGTACTACTAGCACCCATACTGATGCCTGTCTTAGTGCTCACCCGCAGGTTGAACATTATGTAGCTTACATAATGGGGTCCATGCGCACTTTGTACCCGGTATCGTACCACTACATTTCTTTCTCTGCTAAACATGATGTCGCGACTTAGGGTTGAGTGACAGGGGAAACACAGACTGAAAGGTGCTGGGGGTGTTCGACTGGGTCTTACTGAAGCGATGGTGAGCAGAGCTCAAACCTAAGGCTAGGGACAAGAAAGAATACAGGAGAGGCTTACTAACCTAGGGACAAGAGGTCAAAACTAAGGTCCCTAGGGCAGCAGAGGCCGGCTTATATACATGGGGAGATAAGGGCAGGCTGTGCGTGCTGGTCCGTGTGCAGCTGGTCCGTGCGCAGCATGCTGATGTGGCCCCGGGGGCTGGTGAGTCAGAGCGGCTGTGTCAGCGGAGCCCGTGCTGTGCCGCGCACTGCCGTCCCATCTAATCTAATCGTACAGTAGATAGTGTCATGTCCATATCCGGTATGTAGTACAGAGGTCGCGGGTTCGAGCCCGCAAAAAGGAACAAATTAAAAAACGGCTAGACGCCGTGCCAAGTCGTGACATTACCCCCCCCTCAACGGTGCATGACCTCATGCGAGGCGCCCTTGCCCATCTCCCACCCGGAGCAGCAGCATGCTTCAGTCAGTGCCGAAGGCATTGGCTGAAAGTTGAGACCACCAAATGTCGCAGTGTTGAGGCAACGAGGGGCGTTCGGATTCTTCCAGTGGAAGTCGGCTATGAGGGCCGGTGCATTGGCAACATTGCGCGCCGGTTCCCATGACGTGTGCAAGTTGTCATAACCCTTCCACTTGACAAGGTACTGCAGCTAACGCCAGAAGATCCGCGAATCCTTGATCCGCTCAACCTCATACTTCTCGTCACCCTCAACCTCGATCGCCGGCGGCTCCTTCGGCTCCTGGCCTGGGATATCACTATGCGTGTACTTGCTCAGCAAGGAGACATGGAATACCGGGTGCACCGGCACCGACTTCAGCAGAACCAATTCATAATCTAAATCTCCGAGCTTCCACCACACGGTATAAGGTCTGAGGCGCTTGGGACCAAGCTTCTTGCTTGGCTGTTTCAGCTTAAGGTTCCGAGCGTCAAGCCAGACCTTGTCCCCCGGCGCGAAGACCGGTGCCTCCTGCACGTGCTTATTGTAGTACACCTTCATACGCTCAGCTGATAGCTCAAGCGCTGTCACGAGTTGGTACGGTGTCTAGCCGTTTTTCAATTTTTTCCTTTTCATGGGCTCGAACCCGCGACCTCTGTACTATTTGCCTGATACGGACGCATCATATCTACTGTACGATTAGATTAGATAGGACGGCAGTGCGCGGCACAGCTCGGGCTCCGCTGATGCAGCCGCTCTGACTCACCGGCCCCCGGGGCCGCATCAGCATGCTGCGCACGGACCAGCTGCGCACGGACCAGTGCGCACAGCCTGCCCTTATCTACCCCTGTATATAAGCCGGCCTCTGCTGCCCTAGGGACCTCAGTTTCGACCTCTTGTCCCTAGGTCAGTAAGCCCTCACTTGTATTCTTTCTTACTTTACTAACTAATACATTTTCTTGTCCCTAGCCTTAGGTTTGAGCCTCACTCACCATTGCTTCGGTGAGAATTAGTCGGACGCCCCCAGCTTTTTAGGTTTCCCCAGTCGCTTGACCCCAAGTCGCGACAAGCGCAGAGCGCGTATCGTTGTGAATCTCTTTCAGGATCTTGAGCCGATCAGCGGCCATAGGTATCGCCGACATTGGATTGATCCGCACTTGGATCTCAGGATGGTACTCCTGGTGCAGGAAGAAAGGGGAGTGCCCAGTTGTGGAGTGAACTCGGTTGTTCAGTGCAAACTCTGCAAGCGGTAACTGCTTTGCCCAATCATCCTGCCTGTGGCTTGTGAAAGCGCGCAGGTACTGCTCAATCTCCTGGTTCCAGCGCTCAGTCTGGCCGTCCGTCTGAGGGTGGAACGCTGTAGACAGCGCCGGCTCGATTCCCAGTCCTTTGTACACTGCATGCAGGTATTTCGAAGCGAACTGGGGACCTCGGTCTGATATGACCTTGGCCGGGGCCCCATGATGCTTGAACACATCGCGGATGTACAGATCTGCCGCACCTTCTGCCGTCAGGGTCTCATGACAGGCCGAGAAGTGGACCTGCTTGGTAAAGCGGTCGGCGGTAACCAGGATCGAGTCGAACCCATCAGACTTCGGCAAGCCAACGATCATATCGGTCGTGATGATCTGCCACGGGCGCTCGGGGATCTCGTTCGGCTTCAGTGGACCCTGGGGCTTAGCTGGGAATGTCTTGGTATGGTTGCACACATCGCAGGTGCTTACGTACTCATTGACAAATTTAGACATTCCTGGCCACCAGTAGTTCTGTGATATGAGCTTGAGGGTTTTGGCATAACCGCCGTGACCGGCGATCGGCGAGTCGTGGTGGATCTTGACTATATCCCGCCAGAGCTCCGCGTTCTTTGGGACATACACGCATCCGCAGAACAGCAGAAGCCTTTGTTCGGCATTCCACTCCTCAAAGCCTCATTGCAGCTGGGGTGGTCCGAGATCCTGCACCTTCTCAAGTGCCTCGGCCACCTCCCGATCCTTCTCTGAACACTCCCTGATGTGCTTCAGAAGCGACTGATCAGCTGTTACTGAGGCATGGCCGCACCTAGCAGAGGCGATGCGGAAGCTTTCAGGTTTGAGAACCACCTGATCGGTGTTATCGTCCTCATTGCCAATCTGATGGTCTGATCGACGCGACAGGGCATCAGCCTTTCCATTCGATGTTCCCGCTTTGTGTGTGATGCGGAAGTTGAAGCGAGTCAGGAACAGTGACCATCGTGCTTGACGACGCGTGAGGTGCTGGGACGTGCGCCAGTACTCGAGGTTTTTGTGATCAGTGATGATCTCGAACTGATTGGGTAACCCCTCAAGGTAATGGTGCCAATCATCCAGTGCTTCAATGATTGCGAGCATCTCCTTCTTGTAGATCTCATAGTTGCGCTGGGCAGGGTCCATAGCGTGAGATCGGAAGGTGATGGGATGCCATTTGCCATCATCCTGCTTCTGCATCAATACGCCACCCGTGGCGTAGCTGGAAGCGTCAACCTCAATGCACGTTTCTCAATTTGGGTTATACAGCACCAAAACCGGTGATAGGCGCCAAGCCCCTCTGGGCCCCGATTCACCTATTTTCGGCAGTCGCATCCCGCCCGGCACTTCGACTCAGTCTCCCACCACTTCGATTTCGCCTTCGACACTCTTCGACATCTTCGACGGTGCGCGACACTTACTCAAAGCTCGGCACGGTCGTCCCGATGCCTCACGCATAGATCCCGGGACATCTTCCGCATTCGGCGAACAATAGGGCCACTTGACGCTGTTCGGCCAAGCGCGCGCATCGCTCCAAGCCACACTGACGTAGCCGGTCTTTCCCGATTAGGTATCAAACCTCGCGGCATGCCTTCACGATGGCTACCGGTCCGAAGTGGCCATATGTTGCTCTTCATCTCCGCGTTCGGCATGACGTCACTCTACCGATGGACTTGGTATGTGCCCCTTGGTGAGGCAGCTTCTTGAGGAACAATGCAAAGCCCCTTTGTACCAGTGTGCCACTTTCGATAGTCGTAGCGTCCTGTGTAGTATAAAATCTGTCGTACTTCTCTCTAAAAATACAAGATCTGTTTCCCCCCTCGAGTTCAGAGCTCATAAGTCGAGTTCGCCCCGCGTCTAAGCCCAAAACCGCGTCACTTCGTCCCTCACTGCGTAACCTCGAAACCTCGTCCACTGCGTTTACTCGTCAATACAGTCTCGACGAACCCTTCGACTTCGACGATTGTCGAAGAAACTGCGAACCGCGTCCTAGCTAAGTCCCCCCCCTTCGAGTCGTGTCCCTTCCTTCTACGATACATCGAAGAGCTCTGCCGAGCTTCGATCGTCTCCACTAACCATCCCCAGCCTCCGAGTAGCTTCAACGACGTGTCGAAGCCACCTCGTACCTTCCCTAGCGTTCGTAGCCTTTTCCGAAGGTGTTTCTCATGTTCACTCGAACCGCGGGACACCTTGCTGCTAACTCCCCTCTCATCAGACTATAATCCGTCTCTCTAGTCCCTTTAGGTCGCACCCAGGTTAGGGGTTAGGGTTTTGTAGGTCGTATCATTTCTGGAGCCCACCGCGAGGGGATCTCAGGCAAGAATTCGCCGCTTTCGGGTTTCCGAAAACGTCTCCAGTAGTCACCCGCTCGCAAGCGCGTGAGGCTGCTAGCCGCAGCACCGCCGAAAACCTTGACAGCTCCTCTAGAACGCAATCGACTCCTTCTCCAACAATTCCCGGTGACTTCGACCGTGACGAAGAAGACGAGATAGACCAAGAACTCCAGGACGACTTCGACGAAGAACCAATCCCTTCGACCACCGAAGAACACACTTTGTCCCCCGAGCTTCTAGGCCTCACTACTTCTGACTACGACACTTCGACTCCTGAACTTTTCGAACGATCCGGTTCTTCGCCCAAACCCGAGGATCCCATCCCATCTACTTCGAATCTCGAACTCCCGACTCCGTCGTCTTTTCGCGCCCACGCTCAGCCGCCCATCGCATCCTCTTCGCGACTTTCAATCATACCTTCATCTGACCTGGCACCTCCGCCACCATTAACACCTTCGAACACAGCTTCAAACTCCAACCCCGCACCGCCCGCTCCTACGATTCCTTCGACTACTACCACGTCCTCTTCGAGCCCAGCTCCTATCAACACTACGAACATGAGCCAGAACACGAACACACCGTTGATGCCCCCGCGCGGTCATGCGACAGCACCAAGCTTCGACCCATCGGAAGTCCGTTCGCTTCGGCATTACTTCCAGGACCTCGAAGCATTGTTCACCCGGTGTCAGATTACCGACGAAGCAGCCAAGAAACAGTGGGCCGTTCAGTATCCTTCGATCGATGTCGCCGACTTATGGGAAACCATCGAGTCCTTCATCGACGTAGCCAAGAGCTACAATGACTGGAAAGCTGACGTACGAGCACTCTATCCTGGCGCCGATGATACAAGAAAGTGGTCGCTGGCAGACATGGACCAGCTCATCGGAGAACGCGCTCGTATCGGGATTCACAACGCGGCAGACCTAGGCTGCTATTACCACGACTTCATGGCCATTACGAAACATCTCATCGCACAGCACCGGCTCTCCCCTATCGAACAAAGTCGTGCATTTCTTCGAGGTTTCCAGCCAGCGTTGCTCACACGGCTCGAGACCCGACTGCATCTCAAGCACCCTGATCACTACGCCGACGACCCATACACCATGGCAGAGATTCACGCGGCGGCTACTTTCATTCTACACGGTACATCGAGCACACCTATGACAGCGGCTAACCAAGCTACCGCTTTGACATCGAGCACTTCAACAACGGTGCCTCCCGGGATGATCAAAACCGAAGACATCTCGATGATCATCGAAAGCCTGTCGAGGATGATCGCAACACTCATTCAGCCGACGACGCACGCTACGCACAACCATGCCCCCGCACCGAGACAACAAGCTGCCGTCCACGTCCATGAGAACAGCGGAGCGGAACAGACGTGCCATTACTGCGGCAATCGTGGCTGCAGGGTAGGCACCTGCGAGTTCGCGGAGATCAACATCCGGGACGGCAAGTGCAAGCGTAACACCGAAGGAAAGATCGTCCTTCCGAACGGAAGTTTCTGCCCCCGCACTATCCCTGGTCTCACAATATGAGATCGAATCTACGAATGGCATAGAAGAAATCTCGCAGCACCAGCCGCTCCGACGATGCTCTTCGAGATCGACGATCGCTCGACTATGCAAACCTTCATGCTCAACACCAGCAGCAGGATCGAGGCGCTCGAGTGAGAACTCCTTCAGCTTCGGAAGCGAAGGGAGGTCTTCGACGGCGTCGAGATTCTACAGCGGAAGAAGCCTACGACGCCAGCCGTCCCGAAGAGCGCGGAAGCCTCGGGATCTGGTACATCGAAGGGAGTGGCGGCACCCTCGAGCACTTCGACAAGCACAGCCCCGCCTCCAACGATACCAGCAGCAGCACCCGCGCCATCTTCCTCCTCGCCTACGCAATCCACGTCTCATCCTATTACTACGTCCGCTCCCCCAGCATCACCAGTACACCCCTTCGCAAACGCTCGCGATGCAACCTACGCCCCACCGAACGTTCGAAACTTCGCAACTCCGCCAAAGCCCTCGAACGACAAGGGCAAGGAACCAGCGTACAAGACCATTGTCCCCGTTATCCAGCCGAAGCTGGCCGAAGAAATCTTCCAGCGTTCGATGAAGTCGCAGTTCGTCACGCTGACCCCAGAAGAGTTGCTGTCAATCGCGCCCGACGTTCGAAACAAGTACCGCGATGCTGTCACCCCTAAGCGAGTCTCGACGGAACCCGTTGCGTCGGCCCACATCGTAGAAATCGGCGCCGACGAGGTCACAGCCGTCAACCAGCTCTCGTGTTCGGGAGCAACGTTGGAACCCGGTGCTACAATCGTCCCCGACCCCTATGAAACATACCTCAAGCACATCCCTCACGGCGAGCACCCCGCAGAATTCACCGTCGCACGCGACTCGAACGCAATTCGTTCGATCATCGCGTTGGTCGACAACAAAGAGCAGATTGAATGCATCGTCGACCCCAGTTCGCAGATCGTCGCCATGTCGGAAGAGGTCTGTCTGGGCCTCAACCTCCTCTTCGATCCTACTATCCAGCTGAACATGCAATCAGCGAACGGCGAGGTGGACCGATCGTTGGGACTCATTCGAAATGTTCCCTTCCGCATCGGTGAGATCGTTTTGTATCTCCAGGCTCATGTCATTTGAAATGCAGCGTACGACATCCTCCTCGGCCAACCCTTCAACGTGCTCACGCAAAGCGTCGTCAAGAACTTCGCCGACGAAAACCAGACCATTACGATCCTCTGTCCGAACACCAGCGAAACCGTCATGATTCCGACGTACGCGCGAGGAAGATCGCGAAGCCGGCAGCATCCTCTCGGGTGTCGCAAATCGCATTTTCTCGCTTCGAGGAATTGATTCCCCATGATCAAGGAGAAGCCGCGCTAGTCATCGACTATGATGGGGTAAACCTGAGTATTTCCTTCGTCTCTCCTATTGATTCCTCGATTCCGAACGCTGTTTCGTTGCTGTACCTCTCCGCATGCACCTCCATTTCTTCATATTTGCAGACTCTTTACGCTTCGGACACTACAGCTTCTAATGCCGCTCCGTCGAACGCTTCGACGTGGGCTTCGACTCTTCTGTTTTCAGCTCCGTTCGCTTCGACTCCGCCAGCTCCCGTTCCGACGAAGTCCATCTCGCAGCTTTCCAACTCAATTCTTCCCTTTCCTTCGACGACATCGACTTCTACCCCTTCAACGCACAAGATCCTCGCCGCGACAAAGAAGAAATACAAGCCTGTCGCTCTCAAAACCCGACCCATCCTTGGTGCCATCCCCGAACAATTTCGCATACTTCGAGACATCAAGGGCGACCCTCTCTCCATCATGCCTAAGCTTTCGACCGACCCCCCGCCATTCAAACCTACCGGTCGGTACACCCTCGAACGCTTCGAAGCAACCGAGAAGCTTCACGACGGCGACTTCCTACTTCCCGAAGAATGTCGAGTCCTCCACCACTTCATGTGCCTGCACAACGAAGCCTTCGCCTGGACCGACGACGAGCGCGGATGCTTCAAGCCTGGGTACTTCCCCCCCATCGATTTCCCCGTTGTTCCTCACACACCCTGGGTGCAGAAGAATATTCCCATTCCACCCGGGATCTACAACGAAGTCTGCGCGGTGATCAAGTGAAAGATCGCCGCCGGAGTCTACGAGCCATCGAACTCGTTGTATCGATCACGGTGGTTCTGTGTCGTCAAGAAGGACGGTAAATCTCTTCGACTAGTCCATTCCCTCGAGCCCCTCAATGCAGTTACGATCCAACATTCCGGTGTACCGCCGACGCCCGAATACCTCACAGAACAATTCGGAGGAAGACCATGCGGCGGCATGCTCGACCTCTACGTTGGCTACGACGAACGACTCATCGCTGAATCTTCGAGAGATCTAACGACGTTCCAGACACCCTACGGAGCCATGCGCCTGGTCACACTCCCGATGGGTTGGACAAACTCAGTCCCGATCTTCCACGACGACGTCACCTACATCCTCCAGCCCGAGATCCCGCACGTTACGGTGCCCTACGTCGACGACGTTCCCGTCAAGGGTCCCGAATCCGACTACGACGACGAGCGGCTCCCTTTGAACCGCGGCATTCGACGCTTCGTATGGGAGCATTTCGAGAACATGAACCACGTAGTCACTCAAATGCGCTACGCCGGAGGTACCTTCTCTGGAGTCAAGAGCGTCCTCATCGCTCGAGAAATCATGGTGGTAGGACATCGCTGCACTCCTCAAGGACGCCTCCCCGACGACTCTCGCGTCGCAGCGATACGCAACTGGGGTCCCTGCGCTACTCTATCCGACGTTCGAGCGTTCCTCGGAACCATCGGCGTCGTTCGAATCTTCATCCGTAATTTCGCTCACCGCGCCGACGCACTCGTACACCTCACGAGGAAGGACGTCGAGTTCGAGTTCGGTCCGGAGCAAATCGCGGCGCAGGAAGACCTCAAGGACGCGCTACTCTCATCCCCCGCCCTCCGAGCCATTAATTATGATTCCCCCTCCCCCGTCATTCTCGCAGTCGACACGTCGTTCATCGCTGTCGGATACCACCTCTGCCAGTGCGACGAGGCCAACACGCGAGTCCGTTACTACAGCAGGTTCGGCTCGATCACGCTCAACGATCGCGAACGAAGGTTTTCACAGCCGAAGCTCGAGATCTACGGTCTATTCCGCGCGCTACGATCCCTTCGACTATACCTGATCGGCGTTCGGAACCTCATCGTCGAAGTCAATGCTCGGTACATCAAGGGTATGCTGAAGAATCCAGACATAGCCCCAAGTGCGAGTATCAACCGGTGGATTGTCTCGATTCTCACATTTCATTTCATGCTCGTCCACGTCCCCGGTACAATGCACGGCCCCGACGGTCTCTCTCGACGCACAGCTCAACCCGGTGATGTCATCGAAGACGAGGTCGACGAAGAGTTCGACGATTGGATCGACCAGATGCATTCTTTCGTTCACCAGATTCAGCCCCTCCCATCCGTCCCTTCGCTGGCCATCTTCACCAATGACAGAGCCGAGGACGGCTCAGATTTCAATAGGGAGGAGGATAGCTACGAGCTAGTGCCTCGATTGGAGCAAGCGCAACTCGCCGACGCGAAGCTCGACGACGTGCTCGAATTTCATCGAACGTTAGCAAAGCCCGACGGCATCTCCGAAAGTGTTTACGAAGGATTCATCAAGTACTGCATGCAATTCTTCCTCGACAACGACACCCTCTGGTGCAAGGACAGACACGGAGCACACAAGCTAGTCGTCAAGCCCGGCGATTGCCTTCGAATACTTCGAGAATGCCACGACCGCACCGTGCATCGAGGAATTTATGCAACCCGAGCCTTCATCAATGAGCGATTCTGGTGGCCGTTCCACTATGCCGACATCACTTGGTTCGTTCGATCGTGCCATATCTGCCAGTCTCGACAAGTGCGTCAAATCCTCATTCCTCCGACCGTCGCAGTACCAGCCCCCATCTTCGCGAAAATTCACATTGACACAATGCACATGCCTGCCTCGGGCGGATACAAGTACTTGGTCCAAGGTAGATGCTCGCTCACGACTTACCCCGAGTTTCGAATGCTTCGAAAAGAGACAGCAAAAGCCCTCGCCGACTGGATCTTCGAAGACATCCTCTGTCGATGGGGCGCGCTCAGCGAGATCGTCACCGACAACGGTACGGCGTTCATCAAGGCGGCCGATTACCTTTCGAAGAAGTACCACATCAACCATATTCGATTTAGTGGGTACAATTCGAGGGCAAACGGTCTCGTCGAATGTCCGCACTTCAGCACACAACAAGCCTTGTTTAAGACAGCCGACGGAGATGAGAAGAAATGGTCACAAGCTGCGTATTTTGTATTTTGGTCCGAGCGCATCACGACTTGACGACGCATGGGCTGCTCACCCTACTTTGCTGTTACGGGCACCCATCCACTCATTCCTCTTGACATCGTCGAAGCTACGTACCTGCAACCACCACCAACTTCGATTCTTTCGACAACCGATCTCATCGCCTGTAGGGCCATTGCACTCCAGAAACGCGTTGAGCAAGTCACCGAACTCCACTCGAAGGTCTACGAAGCACGTCGGACTGCAGCAATTCGCTTCGAGAAAGAGCATGAGCACTCAATCCAGGATTTTGACTTCAAGCGCGGAGCCCTAGTGCTCATACGCAACACGAAGATCGAGAAGTCCCTCAACCGCAAGATGCGCCCGCAATATCTAGGCCCCCTCATTGTTGTCTCGCGCAACAAGGGTGGCGCGTACATCGTGTGCGAACTCGACGGTACAGTCCTCGATCGACCCATCGCAGCATTCCGCGTCATTCCGTATTTCGCGCGCAAATCCATTCCAATTCCCGAAGATCTCGAAGATGTCTCGACTGAGCGCCTTCGAGAACTCGAACTATCGAATTCTCTAGGCGACGACGATGATGATGAAATCGAAGAAGCCGAAGAACGCGACGAATAGAGGTTCTTCCCTTTTGTTACTGGTACAACACGATACGTACTTTCTTCTCTCCATTCCTGCTCTCACGTTACGCTATATGCTTGATTTTCTCCTACGTTCTAGACCATCCCTTGTACGAATATCTTCGATTCAACTCGATAGTCGCAATATCGTTCGACGTTCTACGAACGCTTCGATTTGACCGTTGCGTGGAGGCTCACCTTAGACGAGTCCTCCTAGGCTGTGATGACAAACTGAGCCTATATTTTCATTAAGTCCATTTTCCCTCACTACGAACATTTCTATTTCCCCTTCTACGTCCTTCGATCATATTACAACTTACTTCGAAAACGCTTATTTTTCATTTCCTTTTCTTAGTTCCCGCCAGGTTTCGTCTAGGCCAAGGGCCACATTTTCGATTCAACCATCAATGCAATATTCTACGACATGAAGACAACTACACTACAATACAACCCGCGCCATCGCCTAGTCATCGTCGACAGCCCCGCGCACAAACCCGATTCCTCCCTTTGCAAGCGCGGCCTTCTCCATCTTCTGGAGGTCGAGGTCCATGTCATGGAGGAGCGCTCGACGGCGAGCGATGTGAGCGCGCTCCTCGCGGATGACGCGGATGATCCCCCGAGACTCGTCGTCGAGGTCGAGCGCATCGAGGTCGTCCTGCTCGAGCCCAAGGCGGCTGGCCCCATCGAGAGGCAGTCATAGAAGGGGGCGCGGAGGCTCGTCGACGCGATGCTTCTTTGAGCCACTCGAATCCGCGACCAAAGGCCCAGGGGAAGTCGGCCGAACTACTAAGTCGTCAGCGAAAGCCCAGGACAAGAAGAAACAACTTACTGCACTTCTTTGTGGTAGATCCCCCACCGCGCGTTTTCTTGGTCTTCCCAAGCACAGACACTTTGTCGAAGTAGCACCCCTGCTGGAACTGCGCGCACCTCTCACAGGTGGTGGCGTTTTCGACCCACACGCACTCGACAGGGGCCGAACGGTAGCCGGCGCAACAATCGCACTATCAAGGCGTTAGCATCGAACCGCTTCGACGGAGGCTCGAGCTTACCTTCTGTCCCGACAGGCGCTTCTCAAGCGCAACGGCGGCCATATCGACCTCCGTCATTGCGAAAGGACGCTCGAGCGTCTGAGGAGTCTTCTACGAAAGAGAGGTTAGTCATTGAACGACGATAGAAGAAAACACTTACGACCGAGGGGTCGTCCGACAACTCGGTGACCTCGTCATCGACTCTCGCGCGCCCTTTACCCTTGTCGACACCGGCAGGCGCAGGGTCGGGAAGGAGTCCTTCGGCAGCCGCGATCCTCGCCAACTCTTCGTCGGCAGCCTCTTGTGCGCAACACTCGTCTTCGGCCTGCTTCCGACGGTCCTCTTCGTCCTTTCGACGCCGTTCGTCTTCGAGGCGACATTCCTCGGCAGCCTTCGCACGCTTCGCGGCCTCTTCAACGCGTCGTGCTTCCTCTTCGGCGAGGCGCTTCTGCTCTTCGAGGCGTCGTTCGACCTTGGCATCGATGGCGGTCGCGAGCTCGGGCCAGTCCCCGCGCGCCCACTCGACCCACGACTCCGGCGCCCACTCAGCGAGCTGTTTGACGGCGGCGGCGACGCACAACTCCGTCTCCTCGTCGCGGATGGCGCCCAGGGCCTTGCGATAGGCGAGCTGTTCGAAAACAAAGGGTTAGCTGGGTTATGCAGGTTAACAAACGACTCACGACGAGTGGCGACAAGTCTTGCGCCCACTCTTCGACCACGTCGAGCGCGGCGTCGGCAGTCGGCAGAGCCTCAAGGACCGCGAGCAGGGAGGCGAGGTGGCAGTTGACGAGCGAAGGCGTCGAGGCAGGGGTGACGGAGTGAGCAGACATCGTGGAAGCAGCGAGTAAACGAGAGAGGGCGACGAGGTAGCAACGACGGAACGATGGGATGGGGAAAATGAGGCTAAGTCTACCTTGCTTATAACCCCTTTCCGACCAGCGTGTAGCGCCGGCCACGTGGCGTTCGAAACCGACGCGGGTTGTCATGCCGCTTCGATCCGTTCACGACCATCGCGCTTCTCGCATCACATGGAGGA
Source organism: Postia placenta MAD-698-R-SB12 (assembly GCF_002117355.1). Lineage (NCBI taxonomy): Eukaryota > Fungi > Basidiomycota > Agaricomycetes > Polyporales > Adustoporiaceae > Rhodonia > Rhodonia placenta. The sequence continues at coordinate 362,411 of NW_020169849.1, read as the reverse complement.
CCGAGGGTGGTCCAAATTTCAATAGGGAGGAGATGATAGGCGCCAAGCCCCTCTGGGCCCCGATTCACCTATTTTCGGCAGTCGCATCCCGCCCGGCACTTCGACTCAGTCTCCCACCACTTCGATTTCGCCTTCGACACTCTTCGACATCTTCGACGGTGCACGACACTTACTCAAAGCTCGGCACGGTCGTCCCGATGCCTCACGCATAGATCCCGGGACATCTTCCGCATTCGGCGAACAATAGGGCCACTTGACGCTGTTCGGCCAAGCGCGCGCATCGCTCCAAGCCACACTGACGTAGCCGGTCTTTCCCGATTAGGTATCAAACCTCGCGGCATGCCTTCACGACGGCTACTGGTCCGAAGTGGCCATATGTTGCTCTTCATCTCCGCGTTCGGCATGACGTCACTCTACCGATGGACTTGGTATGTGCCCCTTGGTGAGGCAGCTTCTTGAGGAACAATGCAAAGCCCCTTTGTACCAGTGTGCCACTTTCGATAGTCGTAGCGTCCTGTGTAGTATAAAATCTGTCGTACTTCTCTCTAAAAATACAAGATCTGTTTCCCCCCTCGAGTTCAGAGCTCATAAGTCGAGTTCGCCCCGCGTCTAAGCCCAAAACCGCGTCACTTCGTCCCTCACTGCGTAACCTCGAAACCTCGTCCACTGCGTTTACTCGTCAATACAGTCTCGACGAACCCTTCGACTTCGACGATTGTCGAAGAAACTGCGAACCGCGTCCTAGCTAAGTCCCCCCCCTTCGAGTCGTGTCCCTTCCTTCTACGATACATTGAAGAGCTCTGCCGAGCTTCGATCGTCTCCACTAACCACCCCCAGCCTCCGAGTAGCTTCAACGACGTGTCGAAGCCACCTCGTACCTTCCCTAGCGTTCGTAGCCTTTTCCGAAGGCGTTTCTCGTGTTCACTCGAACCGCGGGACACCTTGCTGCTAACTCCCCTCTCATCAGACTATAATCCGTCTCTCTAGTCCCTTTAGGTCGCACCCAGGTTAGGGGTTAGGGTTTCGTAGGTCGTATCACCGGTGTGGTAGCGAAGAGGCGCTTGAGCTCGTTGAAGACGTGCTGCTCTTCCTCACCCCAATGCCATGGGTCATTCCCTGTGAGTCGGTCGAGTGGTCACAAGATCTTGGTGAAGTCTAATGAAGTGGCAGTAAAAGTTGGAGAACCCCCGGAACTTCTGAACATCTTTTTTGTTCAGGGGTACCAGCCACTCATTAATTCCTTTTAGCTTCGCGGAATCCATCGCCACCTCATCGCCGCCAAACACATAGCTGACATAGTTGACCTTGGGAACGTCCCACTCACATTTCTCAGGCTTCAGGAATAGATTGTTATCCTGAAGGCGGTGCAGAACCTCGTGTGTGACTTTCTCATGCTCCTCTTTGTTGGTGGAGAAGATGAGTATATTGTCCAGGTACACGATGATCTTGCCGCCAACGATGAGATCATGGAAGATCTCATTCATCATGGCCTGGAAGGTTGTAGGGGAATTGGTGAGGCCAAAAAACATCACCAGGGGTTCATACAGCCCCCGGTTAGTCACAAAGGCTGCCTTCCACTCATCACCAGCTTTGATCCAGACATTGTTATATCCCCATCTGACATCAAACTTGGTAAAGAGCGTGGTGCCACGGAGCTTGTCTACCATTTCAGCGATCAGCGGCAGCGGGTAACGATTCTTGATGGTGATCGCGTTCAACCGGCGGTAGTCCTGCACGGGCCGAAGCGTCCCTTCCTTCTTTTTGATGAAGAAGAAGGGGGACGAGATTGGTGACTTCGATTCTTGTATATACCCTTTAGCCAGTTGCTCCTTTAGGAACTTATCAAGCTCCTCTTGCTCATTGTTCGACAGGGGGTACACCTTCGAGTGGAATGTTGAGTAGCCAGGCACGAGTTCGATTGCATGATCGTACGGCTTCCTTTCTGGTAACCATTCTGATGCTTCTTTGGAGAAGACATTCAGGAACTCGGGGTACTGTTTAGATACTGACTCCTCGGCAGTCTTAACGACCTTCTTCTTGATCTCCTCCTCAGCGAACAGCTGGGAGTACGTATGCCCTGCTGCGATGAACAGTTGAGGAGCACCGGAGAGCGTGATGCCTTGCTCCCAGGCTTCGATCAAATCAGCCTCATCCCACTCTATTTCCACTGGATCTTCTTCAGGTTCGAAGTCCGGGAGTACCTTACTCCGGCAGGCGCCTATTACCAACTGTTTGGACTTCGGCAAACGCCTGCGCGCCGTGGGCCTGACCCCCATATCATGCGCAGTTGCTGCTTGCTCCATCCGGCCAGTCCTCCTGGCACTGCACGTTTTAGGGCATCGTGATAGTTTGAGGGAGCCTTTCTCCCAGTCGATCTCAGGGTTGTGCTCGCGTAGCCAATCCAACCCAACGATCACATCCTCTGAACCAATGTCCGTGACCATAAACACCGTTTTCTCGACGTGTTCTCCTATCTGCATCTGTAGCACTGCTACTTCCGAGATGCTTCCATCTTTGTTCAGGGTGCTGTCAATATTGTATAGCGGAATCGGCTCCTTCAATTTCCGCGTCTGCACCTTATTTCCTTCAATGAATCGCTTGTTGATGAACTTCATGGTGGCTCCGCTGTCCACCATAGCGATTATGTCCTTGTGCCGTCTTTTTCCTTGGAGGCACACCGGGATGTGGAAATGCTGGGACCCGTGGTCCAACTCGTACACATTTGCGGTCGCCAATACATTGTACAGATTATTACTACGTGGCCCGACGCGTGCGGCACGAAGTGCGGACCGGATCAAAAAGACTCTTCTTTGAGTGCTCAATAGTGCTCCAACTCCTCGCGCATCGACTTCATCTGTGCTATTAAGTCCACCAGCTCAGAACCTTCCGATTTCACTGAAGCGGTGCTTGTACTCGCCGAGGATGAAGTGACGGGGGTGCTTGTCGCCGCCTGGGTGGAACCCGAGGCAACCGTAGCCCGCGCGTCGGCGCGTTTTGTGTAAGGTTTGTCCTTACAGTTGGGGCACTCAAAACGTCGGTACCCTTGCTTCCCACAGCCGAAGCAACTAACGGGGAAGTCACCTTTTCCAATGGCTGCACTGATGCTGGCCGAAGCTCCTTGTGGTCGAGGTGCACCACCACATGCCCCTCCACGTCCTCGTCCTCAAGCCAAGAAGAAGTTGTTCAGCTCGGGCTGACGGGCCTGGCTGACGTCGAGGATTTGCTCGACCTCAGTGGTGCGCTTGTCAGTGGCTTGCCACGTGGTGAAGGTTTCGAGCTCGATCTTGTGATAGACGTGGGAGGGGATGCCGCTCAGGTACTTGTCGCGTAGTTCCAGGTTCCCATACCCGGAACGGTCCACCGGACCCTTGAACAGCGCAGAGAATTCTGCGGTGGTGCACTTCTCACGCATGGTTTTGTCGGCACAGAGCTGGGTGAGCTCCACCTGTGCCACGGCAGCGTCGTCGAGATTGCCAAAACGGGCCTTGAATGCCTTAAGGAAGGCTGCTTCGTCGGCGAAGGGGGTCGTTGCTCCCTGGATCCCGATTTGGACGGTGATACGACCTACGAAACCCTAACCCCTAACCTGGGTGCGACCTAAAGGGACTAGAGCGATGGATTATAGTCTTAGTGAGAGGGGAGTTAGCAGCAAGGTGTCCCGCGGTTTGAGTGAACACGAGAAACGCCCTTGGAAAAGGCTATGAACAATGGGGAAGGTATGAGGTGGCTTCAACACGTCGTCAAAGTTGCTCGGAGGCTGTGGGTGGTTAACGGAGACGATTGAAGCTCGGCAGAGCTCTTCGATGTATCATAAAAGGAAGGGATACGACTCGACAGGGTGGACTTAGCTAGGGCGCAGTTCGCAGTTTCTTCGACAATAGTCGAAGTCGAAGGGTTCATTGAGACGGTGTCGACGAGTAAATGCAGTGGGCGAGGTTTCGAGGTTATGCAGCGAGGGATGAAGTGACGCAGTTGAAGGCTTAGACGCAGGGCGAACTCGACTTATGAGCTCTGAACTCAAGGGGGGAACCAGATCTTGTATTTTTGGAGAGAAGTACGACAGAATTTATACTATGCATAGGACGCTACGACTATCAAAAGTGGCACAAGTACAAGGGGCTTTGCATTGTTCCGCACAAATCTGCCTCTCCGAGGGGCACGCATCAAGTCCATCGGTAGAGTGACATCATGCCGGACGCGGAGATAAAGAGCAACATATGGCCACTTCGGACCAGTATCCGTCGTTGAAGGCATGCCGCGAGGTTTGATACCTAATCGGGAAAGACCGGCTATGTCGGTGTGGCATGGAGCAATGCGCGCGCTTGGCCGAGCGGCGTCAAGTGGCCCTATTGTTCACCGAATGCGGAAGATGTCCCGGGATCTACGCGTGAGGCATCGGGACGACCGTGCCGAGCTTTGAGTAAGCGTCGCGCACCGTCGAAGATGTCGAAGAGCGTCGAAGGCGAAATCGAAGTGTTGGGAGACTGAGTCGAAGTGCCAGGCGGGATGCGACTGCCGAAAAGAGGTGTATCGGGGCCCAGAGGGGCTTGGCGCCTATCAACGGAGGCAAGCTGGGAGAAGATGGGGGTGGCCCAAGCTCGTGCATCACCATTGAGAAGACTGAGGGCAACCTGAATCTTCAGCTCGAGGGAAGAGAGGGCCATGTTGATCATCCAGTAGATGAGCAACTGCGAGATGAAGCAGTTGCATTCGACCACAGACTTCCCATCATATTGGAGTGGGAGGAGGAGCTTCAATGTCTCCTTGTCAGGGGCGGCAGTGGAAGAGGACATTATCGGCAACAAGGGGGACGAAGGACTGCCCGCGGATGGAGGCGACTGTTGTGACTGTCCACTGGGTGAACTTCGCGAGGAATGAGTGCTTGAGCGGCCTCGCGGCGGCGACGGCGGTGAAGACGATTGAGGAAGCCCGGAGGCGGGGTGACGTAGGACAGGGACTGAAGTCGAGGCGGTGACCGCTAACGACGAGCTGGCCCAAGAATGCAGTGGAGTGTCACAGGGCTCAGTCTTGGGAGGCCTTTCCAACCGCGGCCCCAAAGAGGGCTGGGGGATCGCTTGAGGGGTCGCTGTAGGCTGTGCAACTGCCTCAGTTCCTTGAGGGAGATGGGGATCTCCTCGTGCTTGACCTGTACTGGCGACAGGTTGGGGGATGCAAGTGCCTGACGAGGCAGGTTGGGATGGGACGGGAGTGACGTGGCGAGATGTGGATCTCAAGGTGCCAGTGTATCGGAGTGCAGGGCCGCTGGGGTGTTGAACTCATCGGATTGGCACATAGCGCCCTTCGTCGGCAGTGATGGACCATGGAGTGCGATTAGGGCACAGTTGTCAATCACAGATGAAGAAAGGGGCTCTGTCTCCGTTGCTTTCTGGGTCGTCGCAAGAGACGTCAACCTGCTCCTGGGTGTCAAAGGTGTGCTCAAGTCGAGAGCAGTCGAAGAATTTGTCAGCCACGGTGATGGGGGGAGGAAGGGGAGGTGCGCGTGCTACAAAAGGCCGTGCTAGCTAGCTTACACCTACGGCGCCCAAGAAGACACTAAGGTTCACAGTTCATGTGGGGCCCAGTACTGCTTTTGGCTAGTATGCAGCAGGAATCTAAGCCACGCGTCCATGAGGACAAGTATCGCCCACTGAAGTGCAGATACCAAAGAGTTCGTCCCTTAAGTGGTGGCGATGTATTGTAGGCTATCTACATATCATAGGGTATAGTAAAGGTGCGCACCACCCGACCTATGGGAGAGGAAAGGTGAGTGTTTTGTGTTGGAACGCCGGCAGCGTTGGGGAGTTTTGACCTAATGTCGCGACTTAGGGTCGAGCGACAGGAGAAAACCAAAAGCTGGGGGCGTTCGACTTATCTTACCAAAGCAATGGTGAGCTAGGCTCCAACCTAAGGCTAGGGACAAGAATGTATTAGTTAGTAAGTAAAGGAAGTAAGTACAGGAGAGCTTACTGACCTAGGGACAAGAGGTCAAAACTGAGGTCCCTAGGGCAGCAGAGGCCGGCTTAGATACATGGGGAGATAAGGGCAGGCTGTGTGTGCTGGTCTGTGCACAGCTGGTCCGTGCACAGCATGCTGACGCGGCCCCGGGGGCCAGTGAGTCAGAGCGGCTGTGTCACGAGTTGGTACGGCGTCTAGCCGTTTTTTAATTTTTTTCCTTTTCGCGGGCTCGAACCCGCGACCTCTGTACCACCTGCCTGATATGGACGCGTCGTTATCTACTGTACGATTAGATTAGATGGGCGGCAGTGCGCGGCACAGCTCGGGCTCCGCTGACACAGCCGCTCTAACTCACCGGCCCCCGGGGCCGCGTCGGCATGCTGCGCACGGACCAACGTGCACAGCCTGCCCTAATCTCCCCAT
>NW_020169849.1:350367-354865 GCF_002117355.1 Postia placenta MAD-698-R-SB12 | reverse complement strand
TTCTCTTTGCTTACTTAACTAATATACTATCTTGTCCCTAGCCTTAGGTTTGAGCCTCGCTCACCATCGCTTCGGTGAGAACCAGTCGGACGCCCCTCGCTTCTAGATATTTCCCTGTCGCTTGACCTCAAGTCGCGACATTAGGTCGAAACTCTCCCAAGCGACCGGCGTTCTCTCAGAACCCACACACTCACACTTTCCTTTCCCATAGGTCGGGTGGTGCGCACCCTTACGATACCATACGATACGTAGATAGCCTACATTACATCGCCAACACTCAGGGAACGAACCTTTCAGCACCTGCACTTCAGTGGGCGGTGCTTGTCCTTAAACGGACGCGTGGACTAGGTTCCTGCTGCATACTAGCCAAAAGCAGTACTGGGCCCCACGTGAATCGCGAACCCTAGTGTCATCTCGGGCGCCGTAGGTGTAAGCTAGTCTACCACGGCCTTTCGTAGTACGCGCACCTTCCCGTCCTCCCCCCATCCATCGTGGCTGCCTGCCAAGGCCAGATCCACGCATTCGACTCCCAGGACCTCATCGACGTCTACATCCCAGACGGCCCTGAGACTGTCCTCTACCGTTGCGAGCAGCAGCCGTGCCCAAATCGGACACCCCGATCGATCGAGGAGGATTACCCTCGCTACAAAGCGATCCGACGAGCGCAACACCCGCTCGGACCCCGAAGTACTCTCGCATCTCGATCGGCCTCGCGGCACTCTCGCCCTGTCTCCCCTACCTCCCACCTCCCTCAAACTGTCGCCGATCAAGCGCGAGGAGATCTCCCTCCAGACCCTGCGCCAGAGCCTGAGCCTGAGGAGGGTGATAGTGAAGAAGGAATCTCGGAGTCCGAGTCCGCGGATCTTGCTCGGCCCGCCTCGCCGACAGCGCTCGCCTCCGCGTCAGCAATCCCTGACGTACGTAACCCCTCCGCCGAACTTCCTCCGGCGCCTTCACCGCCGACTCCGCCGAGAGGCCGCTCGAGCACTCGCTCCTCTCGAAGTTCGACCAGCGGAAGGCCACCACAGCCGCCTCCGCCCCCGCAACGTCCTCCGTCCCCCCCGACGCCGATAATGTCGTCCCCCGCGGCCGCCCTCGACAAGGAGACGTTAAAGCTCCTCCTCCCACTCCGATACGATGGTAAAACCATCATCGATTGCGACAGGTTCCTGTCGCAGCTGCGCATCTACTGGATGGTCAACACGTCGTTGACCACCATCGAGCTCAAAGTACAGGTTGCGCTGAGCCTGCTCGACGGTGATGCCCGCGCCTGGGCAACCCCCTACTTCGCCCAGCTCGTATCAGTGCAGATAGGTGTGCAAGGAGCTACGACCCCATTCGCAAATGAAGCGGCCTTTGCCGCCGCCTTCAAGGCCCGCTTCGGAAATCTCGACGACGAGGCGGCAGCACAAGTAGAGCTGGCGAAGCTCTGCGCGGACAAGTCGGTCCGTGAAAAACGCACCGCTGCTGAATTCTCCGCGCTGTTCAAGGGTCCGGCGGACCGCTCTGGGTATGGGGACCTGGAGCTACGCGACAAGTACCTGAGTGGCATCCCCTCCCGCGTATACCGAAAGATCGAGCTCGAGACTTTCACCACGTGGCAAGACGCTGACAAGCGCGCCACTGAGGTCGAGCAGATCCTCGACATTAGCCGGGCCCGTCGACCCGAGCTAAATAACTTCTTCTCGGCCCGAGGTCGAGGACGCGGTGGGGCACGTGGTGGTGCACCCTCAACGCACGCAGCTTCGGCCAGCATCAATGCGGCCGTCGGAAAAGGCAACTTCCCCGGCACATGCTTCGGCTGTGGGAAGCAAGGGTACCGACGATTTGAGTGCCCCAATTGTAAGGACAAGCCTTACACAAAACGCGTCGATGCGCGGGCTACGGTTGCCTCGGGCTCCACCCAGGCTGCGACAAGCGCCCCCATCACGACGACACCCTCGGCAAGTATAAGTGCCGCTTCAGCGAAATCCGAGCAATCGGAGCTGGCGGACTTAATGGCACAGGTGAAGTCGATGCGTGAGGAGCTCGAACACTATCGGGCGATGAAGGAGGAGGGTTTTTGATCCGGTCCGCGCTTCGTGCCGCACGCGTCGGGCCGGGTATATCATGTAATCGTTATAATGTATTGTCGACTGCAATGGTGTATGAGTTGGACCAGGGGTCCCAGCACTTTCACATTCCAGTTCGACTTCAAGGAAAAAGACGGCACAAGGACGTAATCGCTATGGTGGACAGCGGGGCCACCACGAAGTTCATTAACAAGCGATTCATTATCGAAAATAAGGTGCAAACGCGGAAGTTGAAGGAACCAATTCCGCTGTACAATATTGACGGCACCCTGAACAAGGACGGAAGCATCTCGGAGGTAGCAGTACTACAGATGCATATAGGAAAACACGTCGAGAAGACGGTGTTCACGGTCACGGACATCGGTCCAGAAGATGTGATCGTCGGGTTGGATTGGCTACGCGAGCACAACCCAGAAATAGATTGGGAGAAGGGCTCCCTCAAATTGTCGCGATGCCCTGAAACATGCAGTGCCAGGAGGACTGGCCGAATGGAGCAAGCAGCGACTGCGCGTGATACGGGGGACAGGCCCACGGCGCGCAGGCGTTCGCCGAAATCCAGACGGTCGGTTATAGGCGCTTGCCGGAGTAAGGTACTCCCGGACTTCGAACCCGAGGAAGATCCGGTGGAGGTAGAGTGGGACGAGGCCGATTTGATCGAAGCCTGGGAGCAAGGTGTCACGCTTCCCGACGCTCCTCAGCTGTTCGTCGCAGCAGGACATACGTATTCCCAGCTGTTTGCTGAGGAGGAGATCAAAAAGAAGGTCGTTAAGACCGCTGAGGAGTCGGTACCTAAACAGTACCACGAGTTCCTGAATGTCTTCTCCAAAGAAGCATCAGAACGGCTACCTGCAAGGAAGCCATATGATCATGCGATTGAACTCGTGCCCGGCTACTCGACCTTCCACTCTAAGGTGTACCCCTTGTCGAACAACGAGCAGGAGGAACTAGACAAGTTCCTAAAAGAGCAACTAGCGAAGGGCTACATACGGGAGTCGAAGTCGCCCATTTCATCCCCCTTCTTCTTCATCAAAAAGAAGGAAGGGACGCTTCGACCCGTACAGGACTACCGCTGATTGAACGCGATCACGGTCAAAAACCGTTATCCCTTACCGTTGATCGCCGAGATGGTGGATAAGCTCCGCGGCGCTACGCTCTTCACAAAGTTCGACGTTAGATGGGGATACAATAACGTCCGGATTAAGGCCGGTGACGAATGGAAGGCGGCCTTCGTGACTAACCGAGGGTTGTACGAGCCTTTGGTGATGTTCTTTGGTCTCACCAACTCCCCCGCGACTTTCCAGGCGATGATGAACGAGATCTTCCACGATCTCATCGTCGGCGGCAAGATCCTTGTGTACCTGGACGATATACTCATCTTCTCCACCAATAAAGAGGAGCATGAGAAGGTCACACGCGAGGTTCTGCGCCGCCTTCAGGATAATGATCTATTCCTGAAGCCTGAAAAATGCGAATGGAATGTTCCCAAGGTCGACTACGTCGGCTATGTGTTCGGTGGCGATGAGGTGGCGATGGATCCCGCGAAGCTTAAAGGTATCAATGAGTGGCCGGTGCCCCGGAACAAAAAAGACGTTCAGAAGTTCCGAGGGTTCTCCAACTTCTACCGCCGCTTCATTAAGGACTTCGCTAAGATCTCGCGACCACTCGACCGACTCACAGGGAACGACCCATGGCATTGGGGTGAGGAAGAGCAGCACGCCTTCGATGAGCTCAAGCGGCTCTTCGCGACGACTCCAGTCTTGGCGCTGTACGACCCTAATCGGGAGACGCGCATTGAGGTTGACGCCTCGGGGTACGCCACTGGCGGCGTGTTGATGCAGAAGCAGGATGACGGCAAATGGCATCCCATCGCCTTCAGATCCCATGCGATGGACCCGGCGCAGCGGAACTACGAGATCTACGATAAGGAGATGCTCGCGATCATTGAGGCGCTAGACGATTGGCGCCACTACCTCGAGGGGTTACCCAATCAGTTCGAGATCGTGACCGATCATAAGAACCTCGAGTACTGGCGTACATCCCAGCATCTCACGCGCCGTCAAGCGCGATGGTCGCTGTTCCTAGCTCGCTTCGACTTCCGCATCACGCACAAGGCCGGAACGTCCAATGGAAAGGCTGACGCCCTGTCGCGACGATCAGACCATCAGATCGGCGATGAGGACGATAACACCGATCAGGTGGTTCTCAAGCCAGAGCGCTTCCGCATCGCCTCCGCCCGGTGCGGCCATGCCTCGGTGACGGCCGATCAGTCGCTTCTGAAGCGCATCCGGGAATGCTCGGAGAAAGATCGGGAGGTGGCTGAGGCGCTTGAAAAGGTGCAGGACCTCGGACCGCCCCGGCTGCAAAGGGGTTTTGAGGAGTGGAATGCCGAACAAGGGCTCCTGCTGTTCCGCGGATGTGTGTACGTC
>NW_020169849.1:347647-350347 GCF_002117355.1 Postia placenta MAD-698-R-SB12 | reverse complement strand
TCAAGCGGCTCTTCGCGACGACTCCAGTCTTGGCGCTGTACGACCCTAATCGGGAGACGCGCATTGAGGTTGACGCCTCGGGGTACGCCACTGGCGGCGTGTTGATGCAGAAGCAGGATGACGGCAAATGGCATCCCATCGCCTTCAGATCCCATGCGATGGACCCGGCGCAGCGGAACTACGAGATCTACGATAAGGAGATGCTCGCGATCATTGAGGCGCTAGACGATTGGCGCCACTACCTCGAGGGGTTACCCAATCAGTTCGAGATCGTGACCGATCATAAGAACCTCGAGTACTGGCGTACATCCCAGCATCTCACGCGCCGTCAAGCGCGATGGTCGCTGTTCCTAGCTCGCTTCGACTTCCGCATCACGCACAAGGCCGGAACGTCCAATGGAAAGGCTGACGCCCTGTCGCGACGATCAGACCATCAGATCGGCGATGAGGACGATAACACCGATCAGGTGGTTCTCAAGCCAGAGCGCTTCCGCATCGCCTCCGCCCGGTGCGGCCATGCCTCGGTGACGGCCGATCAGTCGCTTCTGAAGCGCATCCGGGAATGCTCGGAGAAAGATCGGGAGGTGGCTGAGGCGCTTGAAAAGGTGCAGGACCTCGGACCGCCCCGGCTGCAAAGGGGTTTTGAGGAGTGGAATGCCGAACAAGGGCTCCTGCTGTTCCGCGGATGTGTGTACGTCCCAAAGGACGTGGAGCTCCGGCGGGATATAGTCAAAATCCACCACGACTCGCCGATCGCCGGTCATGGCGGTCGTGCCAAAACCCTGGAGCTCGTGTCGCGGAATTACTGGTGGCCTGGGATGTCCAAATTCGTCAATGAGTACGTAAGCACCTGCGACGTGTGCAACCGTACCAAGACATTCCCAGCCAAGCCCCAGGGTCCACTGAAGCCGAACGAGATCCCCGAGCGCCCGTGGCAGATCATCACGACTGACATGATCGTTGGCTTGCCAAAGTCTGATGGATTCGACTCGATCCTGGTTACCGCCGACCGCTTTACCAAGCAGGTCCACTTCTCAGCCTGTCATGAGACCCTGACGGCAGAAGGTGCGGCAGACCTGTACATCCGCGATGTGTTCAAGCATCATGGGGCCCCGGCCAAGGTCATATCAGACCGAGGTCCCCAGTTTGCTTCGAAGTATCTCCATGCGGTGTACAAGGGACTTGGGATCGAGCCAGCGCTGTCCACAGCGTTCCACCCCCAGACAGATGGCCAGACTGAGCGCTGGAATCAGGAGATCGAGCAGTACCTGCGTGCTTTCACTAGCCACAGGCAGGATGACTGGGCGAAGCAGTTGCCGCTCGCGGAATTCGCACTGAACAACTGAGTTCACTCCGCAACCGGGCATTCCCCTTTCTTCCTGCATCAAGGGTACAATCCTGAGATCCAGGTTCGGATCAATCCGATGTCTGCGATGCCTGCGGCCGCTGATCGGCTCAAGATCCTGAAGGAGATTCGCGACGATACGCGCTCTGCACTCGAGCTGTCGGCCGAGCATATGAAAGTGTACTACGATAAGCACGTGCAACAGGCACCGGTCTTCGCGCCGGGGGATAAGGTCTGGCTTGACGCTCGGAACCTTAAGCTGAAACAGCCGAGCAAGAAGCTCAGTCCCAAGCGCCTCGGACCATATGCCGTGCGGCGAAAGCTCGGAGACCTGGATTATGAATTAGTCCTGCCGAAATCAGTGCCGGTACACCCGGTGTTCCATGTCTCCTTGCTTAGCAAGTATACGCGTAGCGATATCCCGGGCCGGGAGCCGGAGGAGCCGCCTGCGATCGAGGTTGAGGGCGATGAGGAGTACGAGGTTGAGCGGATCAAGGATTCACGGATCTTCCGGCGTCAGCTGCAGTACCTCGTCAAGTGGAAGGGTTATGACGACTCGCATACGTCATGGGAACCGGCGCGCAACGTTGCCAATGCGCCGGCCCTCATAGCCGACTTCCACTGGAAGAACCCGAATGCCCCCCGCCGCCTCAATGCTGCTGTCTTTGGTGGTCTCAACTTTCAGCCACTGCCGTCGCCGCTAACTGAAGCACGCTGCCGCTCCGGGTGGGAGATGGGCAAGGGCACCTCGCATGAGGTCATGCGCCGTTGAGGGGGGGGTAATGTCACGAGTTGGTACGGTGTCTAGCCGTTTTTTAATTTTTTTCCTTTTCGCGGGCTCGAACCCGCGACCTCTGTACCACCTGCCTGATATGGACGCGTCGTTATCTACTGTACGATTAGATTAGATGGGCGGCAGTGCGCGGCACAGCTCGGGCTCCGCTGACACAGCCGCTCTAACTCACCGGCCCCCGGGGCCGCGTCGGCATGCTGCGCACGGACCAACGTGCACAGCCTGCCCTAATCTCCCCATGTATATAAGCTGGCCTCTGCTGCCCTAGGGACCTCAGTTTCGACCTCTTGTCCCTAGGTCAGTAAGCCCCCAGTTGTATTCTCTTTGCTTACTTAACTAATATACTATCTTGTCCCTAGCCTTAGGTTTGAGCCTCGCTCACCATCGCTTCGGTGAGAACCAGTCGGACGCCCCTCGCTTCTAGATATTTCCCTGTCGCTTGACCTCAAGTCGCGACATTAGGTCGAAACTCTCCCAAGCGACCGGCGTTCTCTCAGAACCCACACACTCACACTTTCCTTTCCCATAGGTCGGGTGGTGCGCACCCTTACGATACCATACG
>NW_020169849.1:323274-347627 GCF_002117355.1 Postia placenta MAD-698-R-SB12 | reverse complement strand
ACGAGTTGGTACGGTGTCTAGCCGTTTTTTAATTTTTTCCTTTTCGCGGGCTCGAACCCGCGACCTCTGTACCACCTGCCTGATATGGACGCGTCGTTATCTACTGTACGATTAGATTAGATGGGCGGCAGTGCGCGGCACAGCTCGGGCTCCGCTGACACAGCCGCTCTAACTCACCGGCCCCCGGGGCCGCGTCGGCATGCTGCGCACGGACCAACGTGCACAGCCTGCCCTAATCTCCCCATGTATATAAGCTGGCCTCTGCTGCCCTAGGGACCTCAGTTTCGACCTCTTGTCCCTAGGTCAGTAAGCCCCCAGTTGTATTCTCTTTGCTTACTTAACTAATATACTATCTTGTCCCTAGCCTTAGGTTTGAGCCTCGCTCACCATCGCTTCGGTGAGAACCAGTCGGACGCCCCTCGCTTCTAGATATTTCCCTGTCGCTTGACCTCAAGTCGCGACAGGCTGTGTCAGCGGAGCCTGAGCTGTGCCGTGCACTGCTGTCCTATCTAATCTGATTGTACAGTAGATAACGACGCGTCCATATCGGGCATATAGTACAGAGGTCGCGGGTTCGAGCCCGCAAAAAGGAAAAAATTAAAAAACGGCTAGACGCCGTACCAACTCGTGACATCCGGAGAGGACCCCCAAATATTGGGGAGGAACCATGATCCCATTCTGGACAAATCTGGGCAATTTTGGACCCTGATCCCTGATCTTTTCCCAAACAAAACCAGTCTGTCATAACCCTCATCCCTGGTACAATTTCCAGACATACTCCAGCCAATGCTGGAAGCCTGATCTGCATCAGGAAAAATGCCCGAACCTACATAGCTCTATGTAGGTCCTGTAGACCGCATAGAGCGATAGACTTCCCCCCGATTATGTAGTGCTATGTAGATGCGCCTGATCTCGCAAAGTGCTATGTAGCACCATAGACCGCGAGGCTCGTAGGCTCCATAGCACCAGTAGTCACTGTCCTTCAATCAATTGATCATCATTATCGGATTCTTTGGGTCTCACAGGGCATAAATTTAGATTTGCATTCTTATTGGTAATAATAATGATTGTAATTACAAGCTGTGAGCGACTAGCAGAATCGTACTACTACATGCCTCCGCATACAAAAATACACACTAGCTGTAATCTATAGAAGCTGCGACATTGAGACTACCACCGCGCAAGCTATGGTGTGTACTCCCCTGCGCCATAGATACAAGCCAAATGCGGCACGGAACCTTAGGGAAATATGACATTACTACCGCCTTCCACTTAGCCTGCGCCGCACGATATTGGTACTGTGGAGCAGCTGGCAGGTGCATTAGCTATGGTGGTATCTAGACACATCAATCCACGACTTACCCTAGTATCCTCCTGACATAGATGTTCCGTAGCGTGCAATTCTATGCGGAAGGGACTACTTACGAAGTCCCACTCAATGGCAGTGGACGGGGCAGAAGAACGAAGACACATCTGACTTGGAGTCAGCACTTTATTGTCCATGGCGCTGTCGACCATATGGCACCGGAGCTTCCTATATGAGACTATGAGGACCTACTGAGACTACGAGGGCCTACTGAGACTACGAGGACCTACTAAGTACTATGTAGAAACAACCGTTTCATGAAGTGAAGATGCGATACAATCAGTTCGTTCTGAACATTTCTGATCAAATCAAAACCGCGTGGACCGCATGGACCATGGTGTTGGATCACATGGCAGATTGCCATATTGAGTGACTCCATTAGCCGCCTCGCTGCCGTAGACACGCAATTTCTACAGAGACCTATGTAGACCTACATAGATCGCGCTATCTACAGAGTAGTATATAGATTACGGGTTTCTACAGAGTGCTATGTAGAAACAAGGTTTCTACCAAAAGAAAACATCGTTTGCAGATGTGAAGACGGACAAGCCTGCTCCGTGCTTATGCTTGGCCAGGTTTGCATGTCCACCATCATGTGACATGCATGCAAACAATCCCACGATGTCGTGTCATGTCACACTCGAGGATAATATATTAAATGTCAGTATTTCTGCACCCTGTACATGTCTACTTATAGTCTCAAAATGTGGGATCATTAGCGGCCGGTATTCTAAGTGCCTCTCATTTGTGCACATTTCATCAGATTGTTTTTTTTTGCCATCTATATAGTTCACATCACATAACTACAGATGAGCACATTCTCAAACTTGACAATGCCACTTTTTCTGAGCACCTCAAGCTGCCTATCTCATACTACGGCAGTGAAAATGCTTGGTGCTGCGCGCAAGAAGACAAAGAAAGCAGCCACCTCTAAAATCACACAGGTCCAGGGGACAAAGGTGCTTGAACAGAGTTCATATTGCGAAGCTACATAGCACAAGTACGAGTGTCCAGTCCACATTACGATGTCAGAATTGAAGTCGGGAGCGAAATTGTGTTTCTGGGAACCCTGATCCACCATTTGCCGATTTTCAACACCCTGGTCCAAAAAGATACGAATTCCGGACATGTTTGCCTAAATCAGGCCGCAGCCAGATTTTTTCCGGACATATCAGCCCGAAAATCGGAAATTTCTGCCGTACAAATCGACCAACTTTTGAGAAATTGGGATCAGGGTTCCCCCCCTATATTCGGGGGTCCTCTTCGGAGTCGGGCGATCTCCACGCGCATGGGTGCAAACTTTCTTTCCCTTGTCTTGGCGCTCCGAGTCTTTCCTTCTCATACCCAAAAGAGTGATGCACTCGAGAACGTCTGGGCGTACGTACGGGACGTCTCCGCTCTGCCTGTGTTGTCACCGAATCATAAATGAAGATGCTCGCTAGCCTAGGTGATGCACGACTGTCTCCCTAGCTTCCCACTCCAGCCATCTGACACTTCCGAGCGTTCGACGTCTCCACAGGCGCATCTCAGATGTTCTGCCGCCTTCGCATTGGCCTGGGATTTTGTTTGAAATAAATTGACACTGTCAATTTGTCGATTCACGTCATCCGAGCGCGAGCGCCCTTCATGCACTACATGATGCCGTCACGCCGCATCGGGGGGAACTGCAGGTGTAATGGTGCTGCCCGCGCTTATACTGGGGCCTCTACAGCTCTTGCCAATTTTCGCGTCATTCCCCGTTCTGCCTGACGCGCTACCAGACCTCCCTGCAGACACAGATGAAGCCCCACTGTCGCTGCTACTTCTCCGTCATGCGTAAGTACACATCTTCGCGGCAGTTGCCTTCGGATCTGTGCACGCAAGCAGCCGGTGAGGAGATCGATCCGCCCGCTGACGTAGGCACTCTTCTGTATGCGGTGCAGAGCGTGCAGTGGGACGTCGAGACGTAGACGACGCAATTTGTGCATGACGCCAGTGTAGCGCAGGGCCTGGGCAATCCGGACACGAAATGCTGTGCTCACGTACCGCAGACTGGCACAATGCCCTCATAGATCAAGACACAGGATCCGAAGATCTGGCGAGAGCGTGATGGACTCGGCTGCCTCTATCCTGGCAGGGTGTCCGAGCACCCTCCCCATCCTGCCCCAGGACCGAAATTCAGTCGGTACGTCTACGTTGGCCTGTGAACGTTGCGAATATCATCTCGAGTTAGTCGACAGTGACAAGCCCGCTCGAGATCCTCGTAGGTTTAATAACATGATTCAGCCCGAACAGCTATATCACAATGTGTGCCGATGGCCAGAAAGGGATACATTTGTATAGATAAAAGTCATCCAGTCATTGTCATTTATACTGCCGTCAGTACAAGTGTTCGTCCTAGACAGTCCTCGTCATACAGCCGCTCATCCCCCCACCATTGTGATGACACATACGCGCCTCTGAGCGACGGCCGAAGCGAGGGTTCTAATTCGTTGTAGCGTAGGTGTACGAGGTAGGTGCGAAGCCGACCTCATTACTTCCAGAGTTGTAGACGAAGTAATACCGCTCGAGGAAGGTCATGCCGTTGATGAAGTCGAACCCGGTCTCTGCATCGTCACCGAGGTCATTGATGACGAGGTACACATAGTCGGAGCTCCCGCCGATATCCTCGTTCAGCTAAATGCGGTGGTTAGTGAGAGCACGTTGTCGTATTGTGTTCGACTCACAGAGCGGGGCCAGATCTGCGCATTCGCGGTGAATTCGTATGAAGTCTAAGCGCGGAAAGGTATCTCAGCACCAGCCAGACATAATGAAGGAGTTCACTTACGCCACCGATATCGAAGTACACGCTATCGAGTTTGTCGTATTGCGCGGTCGTGATGCGGAGGAGGCCAGTATCGTCGTCGTAGGTCGCTCCAGTGGCCTTCTGGTATTTGTCATATGCGGCTACATAGGATATTAGCGTCGGATACCGTAACGCATGATGTTCAACTGACAGCTCGGAATGTAGACTAAGGTGGTACCGGTGTCGACTATTCCAGCCGCAGAGGACATAATGCTCTCCGAACCGTACGCGATGGTCTGCGTGACACCCACGTAGTCGCCTGCGGGGGTCGTTGAGGTGATAGCCCTACAGAAGTATTTATAATGGTAAGCGGTGGTAGCCGAGGCAGGTTGAGAGTCCTCACGT
Organism: Postia placenta MAD-698-R-SB12; assembly: GCF_002117355.1. Taxonomy (NCBI): domain Eukaryota; kingdom Fungi; phylum Basidiomycota; class Agaricomycetes; order Polyporales; family Adustoporiaceae; genus Rhodonia; species Rhodonia placenta. The sequence goes on along the minus strand of NW_020169849.1, from coordinate 343,092 downwards.
ATAGGTGATAGTTCCGTTATACTTGCTCGAGTCGGTGCCACCAAAGGTCAGTTCTCCGTTCGTGTCCGATGCGGAAGTCGTGGGCTCGAATGATATGCCGACTTCCTCAACGCTGATCAGACCCTGCGAGTAGGCGTTCTGGGTGACCGTCGGAATGCATGCATCCTCGTCACTGAGAGTACCTACGGGCTAATTAGGGATAAAAATGTTTAGATTTGACAATAGAACCAACCACAGGTGAGATCTTCGGGACCGATACTATGAGCATCAGTTAAGCAACATGACTCACGCACACAGAATTGCGCATAGGCTCACCCCAGAATACCGTCAACTCCCGAGAAACCCTCGGAGGTAGATGCAACGCCAATGGATTGACCCGTGATAGAGTACCCAGAGGCAATCGTTACGGTGTCAGTATATTCCTCACCTGTAGACTGATATTCACATCATAGAACCACCCTTCTAAGTCTCACATACCTGAGAAGGAACCCGAGCCATAATCGACAGACTTTGGATGGCAATCAGCTCCCCCACACGGCACATGTATTCATGTGTACGTACGACACTTTCCCCTGTGTCCTCTGAAGTGCTCGTTACGACGTACGCCTGATCAGCGCCAACCCACGTGTTGGAACTACCCGTATCGACGATGAGAGTGTCTACAGGAAGGATACACATTCAGACATTCAGTAGTGCATCACCAAGATCCGGTTAGCGATTTACAGGTTGTTGCCGGATTGCCGATGCCAACCTGCCCGTATGTTAGTGGCACGATCTGACCGAACACAACGATGTGCTTACCTCGACGGTATATTCTACAGCACCATTGGTGGCGCCGACACTGAACAATGTGGCTGCGGCACTCCGAATCGAAGAGTCGCAAGAAGCTCCTCCCGGGCAACCAGCCGCCAGAGACTTGATCCTCACGCGGTCCAACTCGGGCAGCTTAGCCCCGCTAGCCAAGTTGAGCCGGCGCGTAAAGGGGACAGAGATGGGGGCACTGTCGCGGACGAGCATAGGGCTCGCCGTCGCGGCCAACGCGCTGAGCAGGACCACAGAGAGACGAGCGAGCATGATGGGCAGATACCACGCCTGGGCAAGAGTCAAGGGAGCCGGTCCATGCCGTTCCTTTTATACACGTATAGAGTGCATGAGGCTGCTTCATGGTTAACTTTAACGCACCAGCAGCAGGTGACACCTTCGTCATGGCGTCACAGCGTGAAGTACGCTGGTCGTTGTCGTCTGTTGCTTTTCCGCAGTCGTTCGGAAGAAAGTCCGAGAGGACAGGCTGAGAACCTTCAGGGCTTTTCATAGATACGATAAGACAAATCGAACGGGAAGCTGTTCGGAGGATCCCCGTGAAATATCAAATTCTCGGGAGGTATGCCCTGGAGGCCGGGCGAAGTCAGTCAAAGAGAGCTGCTACGGCGGCTATGCTCGACTGTGTGAATTCTCAAAGCAGCTTCGATCGTGTCAAATGCAGAGCGTCACTGTACAAAGTAGCTATAGCCACATCAATAACGCCATCGAAATCTCAGGCACTTTCGTCCACCGTTCGACTAAAGCAGGAAACTCAATACCATGTTGGGGGGAGGGGGGGGGTGAGAGTCGTTTGATAGCAATCTCCATGCACAACCTTGTATATAATGCTTTCACTTGGATTCTGCAGGCTTGTGAGAATTTCAAAGTTGAGAAAAACAGGGAGGAGGTAACATACATTATGACGGTTCATGAGGGTACCCCACTATGTTGTGGGCCATGTTCTGCCAATTTGGTCCAGGGGCTTGTCTCGTCTGGCATGTGAACTATGCACAATCGATCTCGGTGTTGGACGTGGTAATCTGCATATCATTTCACCTTGTATTCACCTTTGCAGGGTTTTCTGCATGGTCAATCTGAGCAACACACGCGGCCTGAGGGACATCAGACAGCTTTCCCTGAAGTGCGAAGAAGAGACGGGTGCTTACCGGTAGCCAATTCAATCCGCAGCAAGGAAGCTATGTGGTGCGCAATGCGCACAGTATCGCGGTGTGAAGAACACACACATATAGAGATCGTGCCTGGATGTTCCCTCTTGCCTGTCCTCTTTCGATCGATCTTGCAGCCTTCGCGTACATACCCAAGCACATTCACGGGTTCTATACATCCCGCATAAAACCATCGGAGCCTCGGTGTGGGTGCATCAGTCGCCATTATCTAGGTGTATTCACAAGATCATTGACGGAAGTCCGAGATCATGCTAGAGTTGGGGCGACGCGGTTTTGATACCCATCAACAACGCACAATCCGTAAGTGCTGGATAGCTCATTTTGTGGCCAGACAGAAAATGAACAATGGATGTCATAGAATCAAGTTGAGGCATTGCGAGCTGTAGCATACCGTGCATCTGCTGATCACTTGAAGGAGAAAGCGACCGGTGAGTTGGTGCCCACAAACGATTACAGAACATGAGCGGGCCGACGTACGCATGGACTACTCGCACGTACTCATGTAGATAAGGCTATTTTAAGCTCGCCTACAGGTAGCTTGCCCTCGAACGTCAGTAGGGGATTTGAGTAAGGCGGATTCCGGCGGAATGTCTCGTAGAACAGAATCAAACGGCGTGTTGGCACAGCGGAGAACCCACAGTCATGTCTCAGGCACGGTCAATACAGAAGTGCGAGATTTCTACATGATCACATCGTACACTTGGGCGGACACTATGTAGTGCGGGACGGTTGAGCCTGAAGTATCATCGGCCGATCACAGATCCCTAAGTTCCTGGCGAGACAATAGAGGCTGGCCGCTTGTATGCCGAGAAGCGCCAGTTTCACGGCGAGCGTCAATATACCATTCGTTGGTAGTGGCTGTGGCGCCGCACATGATCAGCCAATTTCCTCAGCCCAGCGCAGTACGTCCTCAGTTGAAGACACTGTGCGACTGTCCAACTAGCATCGAACAAGGTCAGCGGGATCACAGCTGTAAAGGGGAACGTACCTCATGAGCAGGTCCGTTCCGGTCAGAATTATTTGTTCGCGTATCGTTTGACAGGGTTCGGACTGCTGAGCTCATTTCGGCCAGCTTGGCTTCCAAGGAGTCACACTTCCTGTGGTTGCACGACCCTCAGCTCACATGAGCGGCCACGGGAGGTCAATGCTCACTCGTGAATGGCCCTCGTTTCCTCCCTCCGGAGCTCGAGCTGCCGCTTCATCATAAGTTCCAGGTTGACCCTCGCCTGTCCCGCAATATATTTAGCTCCATTCAGATTCACTAAGAATAACACGGCGTACCTGGACAGGCCGTAGGTCGTTCGCGGCCGCCATGATGTTCTGCGCGAGAACAGTGATCCATTCGAGCTGTCTCTGCCATTCGGGCTGTACCGTCGTCGAGGCTGTAGGTGGAGGAGCCAGAAGAGAGTCCACGAGATGCGAGTATGTCACGAGCAGCGAATGCAGAATCTTGCGCAGCGCCGGCCGGCGGTCTTTACAAAGCATGTCAGGATGCCTCCTGCGGCGTTTGACAGGGCGACAGAACACGCACCCTCGCTGGGATCTTCTGGGTAGAGCTGGTGCCCCCCGAGCTCTTTCAGTGACGGGATTTGCTCTTTTATCTATGTGAGCATATAGAAGATGAGCACTATGGAACAACTCTTTCCGAAGGTACGCACAAACCAGGTATCCCCGAAGACGGTGTACTGTCCCTCCTCCAGTATCCAATCTACCCTGGGCTTCTCGAGTTGCACCATAGGCCACTCTGGCACGTCTGTTTGGTCAGAGAGTAGTTCATACTGGTTCACCGTCGAGATATCTGCGCCTGCAGCACGGTCACGGAGCAGCTCGAGCAATTGAAGGTTGCGCGTCGTGTATTTCGTGTGATGCGACGGCGGTGACGGAAATGGATTGCGAAGCTCAGTCTCTTCTTCCTCCATTTGTGTATATCCTTGGACTTGATAGGATTTGTGGCAAGGGGTGAGCACTCAGGAAATCACTAGTCACTGCTCGCGGTGGTAGGAAGTCAGGCAATGTGGCTGAGGATAACGATGCGCGTCTAACGCGGTCACGGCATCGCGTTTAACAGCGACCACTACCTCCGCCACCACACTTTCTTGCAAGCCATATCTGTGTCTCCACCATGTCAACGCGAAGGAGAGTGGGATTCGCCAACTCGGCCGTGGAGGCATCTCGGAGACAACTCATGCAGCCTGTACCTTGCTGGGAAAAAGTCTGGGCCGCGCCGGATGGCGCACCGCCAGGCTCGACTTTGAGGATATATAAATGGGTCAAGACGGACAAGAAACAGGTATTGTGTTCCCAAGCTCGATGCCTATACGAGGAATGCTGAAGCCCAGCAGACATTCAGCGATGAAGAGGAGGCCGAGACAGACCAGCCCCTCGTGCCTCTACCAGAACCCGACGAGGTGGAGGTCGTGGACGGCGACGAGGAGATGGACCAGGACGAGGTCGCTACCTCCGCCGCACCAGAGACCACACCAGCTTCGCGCGACGTCTCCGAGCCAGTGCAGTTCGACGGCAAAGAAGAACCTCTCAAGCCCGCCTCGCCCAAGCCACATCCACTCTCCATATCCTTCCAGCCACCATCCCCTACCCCCGTCACAGACGACGCGCTCGATGATGCACTCAAGCCGGCTGGAGACCTGCAGGTTGTGGTGGGCGCGGCTAACCTTGATCCGGACATGTCACTGGACATGTCGCAGATGGGCCCGGACGGCGAGGCATTTGAGGGCGCACAGGATCTGTCACAGCTGCAGTCAAGCGATGAGTTACTGGGTGGTCCGCTGATGGACCAGTCGATGGAGGATCCGTTTGCACCACCACAGGCGTGATGCACGGCTCAAGCATGCCTCATCCAATGCTTTTGGCACAAGCTGTCAGCAGCAACGGCGGAACCGTGTATATTCCAGAACGTCAAGCTACGATGAAAAGCGGGGACAAGGGTCTGCAGCGCACTATGCACACATCGGACGTTCCAGATGGTTGTTGGGACTGCCATAGGCAGGAGCGTTCCTCAGTTGGACGCGCATACGGGACATGTTCATTATGATATGGCTCGGGTAAACGAGTCTTCCAGCTGATCTCGCTAAACACAAGTGTCACCAGCATCTTGAAGGACGACGCTAGAACCTGACTACTACAAGGATAAAAATCTCTACAGTTGCACTTGGCAGTCAATGCATTCTATGGGCTTGTGAGGGGCAAGGCTGTCTGCCTTTGTTTCGGCCCAATCATAAACAATGGCAAGTAGGACGTGAGCAGAGCAGTTGCGGCCAGTCTGCGATGTCATATATAGTCAGTCGAAGGCATGCGGCAGATATTCAAGTGCGACTGACAGTACAGTGGTTGTTGCGCTCTGGCCGCCTTCCTTGGTACGTAGAGAGTGTTGGTTGATCCAACTATTGATGGACAACACAAGAGACGGCCACGCTAGATACCTGAGCACACAATATAAGAAATCAATGCCATCCAGAACTCGAACGCAATGTCCGCTAAAACGTACCGATTACGGGTGACCATGATCAATCCGGTACCAAACATGACTGCAACACATGAGTACATGAAGAACACATTCGTGCAAGCCTCTATAGGACTCACTGGAAGCATTGAACCCGTCTTGATGTGATATATGTGAGTGACGCGGCAGAACCAATACAGTGTCAGATCCGTGCCGCACCTAGCTGGTCGTTCTGCCATGTCTCGGGGAATGTAAGAGGAGCCTCCGCGGTGGAATCTCGTGGGTCATCCCCCACTGCAATACCGTTCGCTGTCGACATCTGGATTTCTCTGCAGCAGGCTGGACGTTGCACTGAACTACTAGTGCCAAGCGCCGAGGCACGGATGGAAGAGTAGGCGCGTGAACCCACGTGGGTACTTAGCAAACGCGTGCCACAGACGCGTTCCTCGACGCGTTGTACGCCGATCATTATCCTTCACGATCAACGCCTTGTCTCGCTCACATATTTCGTGTTGTTCCCTCTCTTTCAGAAAGGGCAAATCTGTCGGCAAGAACGCGTGCTCATCATGGCTTCGACAAGTCGAGCTATCGGCACGACGCAACTGCCTGGATATGAAACGCTTGCTTCACACCTCGAACTTCTCTTGACTTCCCACTCACCGTCGTTCATCTACCTCTACGATCCAGAGACTCCAAGGATTGCAGCCTCCGCTGTGCGCTCCGTGCTGCAAACAGTCTCCGAGCAGGAGCCTCTTGTGCATCTGCGATACGCCTGTAGCAATGCCGTAGCATGCTTCACACCTCGTCTCTTCTATGACTCTGTCATCAATGCGCTCGCTCGCTGGACCCCTACTTGGGAAGACGGATGCCAGAACTGGCCGGGCACGAGCGCGGACGGACAGCGGTGGAACGAGAGCTTGGACACGTTTGTGCACGGATTGCGTGACGTCTATGCGCAGGTGCAGGCAAGCGTGCATGGATCTTCTTCCCAGGACAGGGGTCAGGTGAAAGGAAAAGCGAAGGCGAGAGTCATGCAGCCGGAGGGAGATGAAGCCTATAGGCTGGTCCTGGTGATCGAGCGGGCGGAACGTCTCAGGGAAACTATGCCAGATCTCGTCGTCCCCCTGACTCGTCTGGCTGAATTGGTACGTGAAATATGTTCGATAAAGCTCTCTGAGGTGTATTGATGAGACAGCCTCCAGGCGCAACTAGACATTGTCACGATATTTATTTCCGACGTCCGCTGGGAAGATATACGTCCATCACTGGGAGCGTCGCCGGAGCCGTTCTACATGGACGCACCACTGATTTCAAAACAAGGTTGGCTATGCTCGTAATCAATCCTTGTCCCAATGCCTCAAACATTGTTACTCGCAAACAGCTACCCTGGAGATGTTGGAGTCTCTTTACCCAACTCAAAACTATGTGCCTGGAAACATTCATCAAGACACCTATGATCCTGCTCTCCGGCCGCTCTACTCTCATTTCCTAGAGACGCTATACAGTATCTGCTCGCCATTCACCCACGACCCCTACGAGCTGGCCTACATCGCTGCAGCACGGTGGCCCGGCTTTGTCAAGCCGCTCCTCATGCTGCAAGGTAGAACATCACCACGGGCACATTGCAACGCTGACGGGCGGAAGAACAGTAGACAAGCTGGTGACCTGAGTGACGGCGAGGAAGAACTCTCCGAGATCGTCCCGCCCACAGAAGACACGCGCATTCGCCTCACACGCATCTTCACGCCCACGTTCACCGCGGCGCTCGAGGCGCTCTACCCTCGCCTCACCAACGCGGAGCACTGGGCACGCGCCAACATGCCAGACGAGGCCATGCTCGCTGCGCTTGCAGCAGGGCTACGGCCCGGAATTGGAGGGCATGTAGACGGGGCTTTGGGTTCCGGTGTGGACGCATTGCCCCGACTTGCGAAGTTCGTGCTCGTTGCGGCGTTCCTCGCAAGCACCAATCCACCAAAGACGGACATGCGGATGTTTGGCAGAGGTCGCGACGAGCGTGCCAAGCGGCGGCGGAGAAGGGGCGGGGGCCCAAGGAGACCGAAGGCGGGTAGCACGGGCGCGGGAGTCAAAGTATGGGTTTTAGTTATAACGGCAATTCTCAGGTTGATCGACTGCCGTTGCAGATACCACAGCACCTCCTGGGCCCCACGGCTTTCCCCCTCGATCGACTGCTCGCTATCTTGGGAGTACTCCTTGAAGAAAACGACGCGGAGGCGCGACCACTGGCGCCACAATTCACTCTGCCGGGCGAATACACCGATATGGAGATCTCACGCCTGGCCGTGTACGGCCAAGTCAGCATTGTGTCGACTCTGCTCACGAGCGATTTTCTGACGATTTTCTGCGACAGATTATGGAGCTCGCGTCAATGCGGCTGTTGCTTCGCGCCTCTCCTGATAAACTGGAATCCACACCGACTTACAAATGTGGCATCTCTTATGAGACAGCACTCGCGCTCGCGAAAGATGTGGGGATTATGCTGAATGACTTACTATGGGAGGTCGTGTAACGGAGGAATGTTATAGAAATTATCCCCAATTTTCTTGGGCAGCGGTCCCAGGTGTTGTCAATAGCATATTAAACTACTTAACGAATAATTCATGACTGCTTAGATCAATAGATCGAGGCTGTAATGATCGAACTGTGACTCGATCTAATCTCTCCCGATCACTTGTTTTCACCTCGCAGACGCCGTATTCTAGTATCTATATTACTTACCTACTTACCTACCTCGCCTTCCTCCCCGCAGACATACCCGGCCGCAATGACTCTCGACGTCCTGCACTTTCTTGATAACAAGGGCGGAAATGCAGAGGAGATCCGCGAGTCGCAGCGAAAACGCGGTCTCCCTGTCGAGATCGTGGACGAAGTCATCCAGATGTATGCCGACTGGGTGAAGAGTGCGTACAGCCTCACATAGTTTACAGAAGGATCATTGAAGAGGCCTTGTAGTGGACTTTGACGCCAACGGGCTCAGTAAGCAAGTGAATGCGATACAAAAGGAGATCGCGGCAAAGAAGAAAGTCTGTGTGGTTGCGACCCGCTATCGCGTGCACTGTTACTTACATTTGATATATGGGCAGGCGAAGGAAAATGCAGATGAGCTCGTCGCGCAAAAGAAAGACATAGATGCTCAGGTCATCGCCAAACGCCTAGAGGCTAAGGAGTTCGAGCAAAAGATGCGGCAGAAGGCATCGACTGTTGGGAACATCGTTGGAAAGGACGTGCCAGTCAGTATCACGGAGGTGCGTCCATGAGCAATATACCCCGCCTTGTGCTTGATCGTGCCACAGGACGACAATCAGACTCTGCGCACATGGCACCCGAAGGGAGAGGGTGTGCAGGTAGAGAAGAGGACTGATATCATGCCCCATCATGAAGTCTTACTCAGACTCGATGCGATGGACCTCGAGCGAGGTGCGTTGTGCTGTGCCGCGATGTACGAAGATGATTCACAGCTTAGTCAGGAGCGAAAATTAGCGGACACCGCGGTTACTTCCTCACGAATGACGGCATCGACCTCAACCAAGCACTCATTTCATACGGTCTCGACTTTCTGCGCAAGCGCGGCTACAAGAAGATCCAGCCACCCTTCATGATGAACAAGGATGTCATGGCCAAGACGGCGCAGCTTGACCAGTTTGACGAGGAGCTGTACAAGGTGCGTCGCGGCGCAGCACTTATTTTCAGACACTGACCGCTCCGTACCGCCAGGTGATCGCCGCCGACGACGAGAAATACCTCATCGCGACCTCCGAGCAGCCCATCTCCGCGTTCCACTCTGACGAGTGGTTCGACTCGCCCGAGACGCAGCTCCCGATCAAGTACGCCGGCTACTCGACGTGCTTCCGCAAAGAGGCCGGCTCTGCAGGGCGCGACATGTGGGGCATCTTCCGCGTGCACCAGTTCGAGAAGATCGAGCAGTTCTGCCTGACCGAGCCCGAGAAGAGCTGGGAGACGTTCGACGCGATGGTCGCCACGTCCGAGGCGTTCTACCAGAGCCTCGGTATCCCGTACCGTGTCGTCGCGATCGTCTCCGGCGCGCTCAACCTGGCCGCGGCGCAGAAGTACGACCTCGAGGCGTGGTTCCCGTTCCAGGGCGCGCACAAGGAGCTCGTGTCCTGCTCAAACTGCACAGACTACCGTAAGTCGTCCATCTGGTTCTGGTGACGCATTCGCAGGCTCACGGATCCGCTGCTGTACAGAGAGTCGGAGATTGGAGGTGCGGTGCGGTCTGAAGGCCAAAGATCAGGCGCGCAAAATCTACGTCCACATGCTGAACGGCACGCTCTGTGCGACCGAGCGTGCACTCTGCTGCATCGTGGAGAACTACCAGACACCAGACGTGAGTAGGGCTCGGCGGCAGCAAGCTCACCTTGCTGACCCACTATCCATAGGGTTTGGTCATCCCCGAGGTGCTCCGCCCATATATGCAGGGTCGCGACTTCCTGCCGTGGGTCAAGGAGCTACCGAAGACCTTGCAGCGGAAACAAGTTTGATGCATTTAGATGACAATGTTACGAGATGCGAGGGAGAAGAGAATCTGATTTTCTGTACAACTGTCGTATTACCAGAAGACATCTTCGCTATTAACGCACAACGGCTACAACAGAGACCGACCCGTGAGACAATGGGATTATTTCGCTGCAGAGATAGAGAACATGACATGTGAGAATAATATATAGCTATGCAGGGCGAGGGTGTGCTGATGAGAGGTGAAAGCGAAACGCGGAGGAACGCAGCGACAACAAAACAGGGTATGCAACAACAATAGATTGACCGATCCCATGCAGAGTCTAGTTGAGGAAGCCACGACATTTTGCTGATCCGCAGAGACAAGGGATCTTGTCTTGCTCAATAGGGAAGTGATAATCTAACGACCATGTCAGTGAAACGCAGCACGAAAGAGGACACCGGACGCACCGTAGGTGATCTCACTGCCAAGCTCAATATCTTGCTTTGCATAGATAACAATCTTCTTTTCACCGTTGATCGTGATGATCTTCGCCGTGCAGTTGGGATCGCAGGAGTGGTTGATCAGGCGGCTAGGAGAAACAGTCAGTCTGAATACACTGCCGCAAATCACATAGCATACCCCAAGTTGCCCTTCTTCGTGGCGTCCACTACAAGGTCCTCGTCGATTCGGAAGAGATAGCTGCTTCCTATACCTTGCCGCTCGTACGCTTTCTCTCGCTTGTCTGCCACCTGCGCACGAATGATCTCGCCCACGTATTCGATGACCATCTCGCCACGCGAGATCTTCTCCATGGCGTAGAGACCCCAGTCGTGGATGGGCGAACGTGCGAAACGCAGGTGCTTCTTCCGCGTCTGCAATTGATTGAACTTGACCAACTCAGTCGCAGCAGACTCGCCCTTCGACAACGCCATGGCACGTTGCACCTGGTTGATCTCTTCAAGGCCCTGTGCACGCCGTCGAGCATTCGCACGATTGGATCGAGAAGACGTGATGTTCTGCTGCGGCGGATCGACCTCTGGGGTCGCCTCGTTGACAGTGCCACGCGATGCATATTGAGCGACGTACGCGGATTTCTCTGCATGCGAGATCTTGTAGTAACCTTCTGTGCGCGCAGAGCCGGTAACATGAACACGGAAAGGAGGTAACGCGTCAGGATCTGGCGTCGGTGCGCGAGGAATGCCTTCAGGAGGGTCCTTGCCAAAGAGCGAACGAGACAAAGCCAACTTGGCAAAGTAAACATCCTCGTCGTCGTCGCATATTCCCTCTGCAATTGGATCGACAGGCTGAGAATCATCAAGCGTCGGCGTGATCGGCTTTGCTTCACGGACAGGAGACGAGGGAGGCGAGAGAGAAGAGTCGTAGTGTGGCGTAGGCGTCAGACGGACCTGGGTCACCGCAGGGATATCGAAATCGAAATCATCCGCCAACACCTCGTGTACCACCTCTTCGGTCTGAGCGGGTTTCGTAGGACGAGGAGGCTTCTTCTTGGACGATTTCTTCGATTTCTTCTTCTGCGAGGTCAGCAATGGGACAGCCGGCGCAACCGCTTCATCAGGCTGTATCCTGGACTTCTTCGATGGAGGCTCCTCGAGATCACTCATTTCAGAGGTCGCTCGTTTCTGCGGCGAGATTGTCTCCAGAACAGACACCACAGGGGCAGGAGCAGGCTCAGGCTCGTCTTCAGACTCGATGTCCTCGTTTATAACAGCCTGGGGCGCTGCCACATCCTCGTCCTCCGACTCGAGCTCAAGATCACTCTCGGGCTCCTTGACAACCTTCCTTTGTTTCTTACGCGGCGGCTCCGGGAGGGGTTCGTCTGCATTGTCCTCGACTGCGACGGCAAGAGGCAATGTAACTTGGGTCTCCTCCAACGGGCGCTTCTTTTGTTTCCTAAAGGAAAGACCGCGCAAACCTGCTGTACTGTAGGCACGGTCGGCCACGTCGAACCCCCCTTCTACAACCTGCCCATTTGCTGTCGTACCCGACGTACCTCTCTTCGCCTTCTCTTCCGCTACCAGACGCTTGATGTCACTGCCGACGAGCCTGTCCATGACATCCTTCTCCAGCGATGCCCGTAGTTCCTTCAGGATAATTTTCTCCGCTTGCTCGATCAGCTCGTCATCATTCCAACGTGCCTTTGTCGGTGGGACTGTTGTCGTTGGGGACGGACGAACGGTGACATTCACGGAACGGTGGGCAAGAGTACGTGCGCCTGAGTTGAGGACCATGGCTGCCCGACGGGCAGAATCACCGGTCTTGAAGGTAACATACCAGCCTAGATTATCCCGTAGGACCTGGAATTGTAATCAGAAAATCGACACAAGAGCAGCGCAGAAGACAAGCACATGGACGAGGTCTGCCCGGCAAACACCTGACAAAACGGGACGTCCTGACTCACCTTGTCAATCTTGAAGCCGTCGAAGAACTGCCTCACGTCTTCTTCTCTGAACGCACCACCAAGCTGGGATCCATGTCCGTCGATTGTGACGTGGTCGAAGCCGTTTTGCGCCAACTCTTCCATCACCTGCTCGTGCTCCTTCCGATGCGCGTCGCGGGCGGAATACCCAGGCTTCCTTGTGACTGGGGACGGAGATCTTGACGGGCCCTGCATGGAAGGCGAAGCCTCGTCACGCTCATCAGGCAGCGACGGCCAATGGCGCCCCCGCGAACGCACCGGTGATGTCGCAGAGTGCGCCGAAGGTTGTGGCGGGAAAGAAGAGATCAGGGATATAGCATTTGGACGGGCGCGTGTGAAGGCGGACGCAGCCTTACGAGGTTTGGGCGGAGGCGCACCCTTCGGACCATTGGCGACGCCATTGAGGTGTGCGCCTGGCGGCATAGGCGACCCGCCAGAATACTGCCGCCCGTTCGGAGGAGGGGGCAAGTTGGCAGACGGCGGCGGCCAGCCACCGTGCCGCTGGTCTTGGTAATGTTTATGTTGCACACGCAACGGGCCAGCGTGCTGGTTGGCCTTCCATGCACTCGCGCCCCTCGCCGGTGTATGGCTTGACGGGGCGGACGGCGTGCCCCTTGCGCTGTTCGAACCACCCATGTCCTTCATCTTCCCCTCCCTCTCCTTCCTCCGCTTCTCTTCGTTCTCCCTTCTTTTCCGCTCGTCGAGCTGCTTCAGCACCGCCTTCAGCACTTTGCCTTCGCCATCCAAGACCACTGCCATCTCCTCATTACCATTTACGACCCCCGCGCCCGTCGATAGTTTCTTCCCGTTTTCACGCTCGGCGCACTTGCGTGCCTCCTCGTGAGTGCTATAGCGGATGAACACTATCCCGAGTGCGCCGCCTGTCGCCTTGTCAATCTGCGGCTCGAAGGAGGTGATCGTTCCATGTGCGGAGAAACACCGTCGAATGTACGAGTTGGGCGTGAGCGGCGACAGATTCAGCACAAGTATGGCCGTCGGCGGTGGTGGACCCATTGCGTTCTCATCGTGCTGGTTGCCGCGCCGTTTCCTGTGAGCAGACAATCAATCAGCAAGAAATTGCCACGCACCTCGTACTTCAACGGCAACAACTCCGATCTCCCTGGCCGCAGACACACCGCCCGCTTCACCTTGCTCTCCTTTCGCGGATCCCTGACCACGGCAGGGTGCTCGCCCTCTATGACCTCGCCCTCATACCTCAGCAACACTTCCCGCCCTTTTCCCTTCCCCTGCACACGCTCGTCCTTCCCAAGCGCGCGCAACTTCTCCGCGAGCATGCGGAGCGAGCCATCGCGATCCCGATCGATAGTATAGTCGTAGATGACTTTATAGCTCCTCTCTCCCGATAGGTCTGCAGGATCTGGCGGCCACGATGGCAGCGGCGGCGGGGCTTGTGGTTCTGGAGGTGCTGGCGCTGGTGGAGGGGGCTCAGTCGGCGGTCTCGCTTCGTACGGTGGTATTCGGGGGCCCGCCGGCAAAGGCGGGGGTTGCACGGTAGGCTCAGCAGGGGGCGGCAGAGGTTGAGTGTAGGAATAGTGATTTCGAGGAGCTATTGGTGGTAGACGCGGGGGTACACTTGTTGGCGGCGGGGGAGGCGGTGGTTCAATGGGAGGCGGCGGAGGAGGCGGAGGCGCTGAAAAAGGTGGTGGAGGCGGCGCACCTGGAGGCTCGTCCGGCGGGGGAGGCGGTCCTGGAGGTTCGCCAGGCGGTGGGGGCGGAGGCGGAGGCTCACTCGACGGCGGAGGAGGAGCAGGCGGGGGCGTACTGCTTGGCGGCGGTGGCGGCGGGGGCTCAGTCTTCGGTTGTGGCGGTGGGGGTCTTAATTGAAATTTCACGGGTTGCGTGCGCTGTGCAAGGCCAGTGGGCTCAGCAGGGACCCTGCTGGGGCCCGCGCCGTTCGTCTGGGGGAGCTGTGACTGGCATTCAGAGGCGGTGTGAGCGCGCTGGGCGGGCAGACGCAGATAATCACCTACGGCAGATGCGCTCGCGCTGCCGCCGCCAGCTCCTGCGCCCCACAAACTCTCGACCTGCTTCCCCTTCAGCGCACTTCGGGGGCCCGTGGGCGGTGCTGGCGCGCTGGGCCCCGCCGCGGGCCCGGTGGGGATTGCCGCGTGGACGTGCCCATTCGCGTACAGTTTTGCGCGCGCGCCCTTTGGTACGCCGTGGGCGTAGTGCCCGCTCACGCCGCTCGTGAGGCTGCGGGGGCCCGTGGGTGGCGTCGCGCCGAGCCGCGCGCCCGCCGACGTGGACGGCGCGGTCGATGTCGAGGCGGCAGACAACGGCGCGGCTGCCGAGGCCGCAAACGTGTTCAGGAGGGCTCGAGGGGCCCGCGGGGGCGCCTTGCCCGTCATCGTGGGGCGCGGGGGTCGAGTATGGGTGCGGCAGGGGAGGGCGTGATGGTGGTTGTGGTCAAGAGAGGGAGCAGTGGCCGCGCCGCTGCAGGGGCCCTGCTTTCCAAATGCTGCACTCTCATTCTTCTCAACGGCCATCATCGTGACCGTGCCTCAGACCAGAACAAGGCGGACCAGCTTGCCGTGCTCGTTGTACATGACGCTCGCTCACACCGTGCCCCTCTGTCGCCTCTGCTCGCCCAGCCTGCACCGCTTTCACCGCCATCTATCGCCCACGCCCGCCCCGCCATTCCCAGCTCCCCACAATCGATAGCCGCCGTCGTATGAGTCGGTCGTTCGCAGGTTGCAGCGAGCTGTGCGGATCTGACGGGCGGACGGGCGAGGAGGGGGGTGTCGAGATGGGAGAGAGATGGTTGCAAATGGTGGTGGCTGGGCCCGCATGTTGCCACCTGCCCAACTCTCTCGCCGCTCCCGCCTCGACCCCCACGAACCACCGTCTACTAATACTACGCGGATTCCATTTTATCCTGCATGAGATCTGTCTTTTGCTTTTTTCTTCCCTTTCGTGTCGACAGAACTCTGTCATCTGGCTGTGCTGAAAGAAGAACAACCGCGCTCGCTTGAAGTGACTCGATCGCCGCGCCATCGACGCCCGCCCGCGGTCCACCTTGCTGCAACCTCGATTTTGCTTCTTTCAGACGCATGCCTGCCCAAAAACGCACAAGGGCTCTCTTCAGGCCATGCATTGACTTGCACAATGGCCAGGTGAAGCAGATCGTGGGCGGAACCCTCTCAGAAGCCGACCCGAGCACCCTGCGCACCAATTTCGTCGCAAGGTGAGCATTATACAAGCAAGCCATCCAAAGTTTCAGCTGCCCAATCGCGGCGCGAGCCGCTGCTTCGTATCTACATGCCCCTGTACTGGTCGGTAGCGTGGTGCACGGAGGCAACGCGCGGGTCGTCCCCGTTGTTCACGCTGTGCGGCTGCTCGCTCTTATCTGCGGTCTCAACCACTGCGTTTATTTGTGCGCACGCTTACACCGCGACCGACGCAGCCACCCGTCCAGCTACTACGCGTCGCTCTACCGCACGCATAACCTCGAAGGAGGGCACATCATCAAGCTCGGCCCCGGGAACGACAGCGCAGCGCGGGAGGCACTCGCCGCCTGGCCAGGTGCGTGTACCTGCCCATAGCCATCTGCCGCACGGCTCAAATCCGATGCCGATGCCGCGCCGCGCAGGGCACCTGCAGCTCGGCGGGGGCATCACCGACGCGAACGCGCGAGAGTGGCTCGACGCGGGCGCGAGCAAGGTGATCGTGACGTCCTTCCTCTTCCCCGACGCCCGCTTCTCGCTCGCGCGCCTGCAGCGACTCGCGGCGCTGGTCGGCAAGAACCGGCTGGTGGTGGATGTCAGGTGCGTGCTGCAGCGCTGCGATGTGGAATGTAACAAGGTGCTGAGGCCAGCGCGGGGTAGCTGTCGCCGGCGGGAAGACAAGTGGTTCGTCGCGATGGACAGGTGGCAGACGGTCACGGACATGGAGGTCAACCAAGGTGTGTGGGCGTGCTGTCTTGAACGCAGTCTGCGTTGCAGCTCGACCCGTCCTTGTCCGTAGAATCACTCGACCTGCTCGCGGAATACTGCAGGTGAGCGGCCCCGCGTGTCTTCCCGCGCACCCCCGCCGACCGCTTCGGACAGCGAATTCCTGGTCCACGCTGCCGATGTAGAAGGGCTTTGTCAGGGCATCGACGAGGAGCTCGTGCAAAGTGCGTCTGGGGCGCATTTGTGACATGTCTGCGTTGACTCACCACGGGCGCACGGGCTGGCAGGACTCGGCGAGTGGGCGGCGATACCGACGACGTACGCGGGCGGCGCAAAGAGTGTGGCTCCTGTCCCTGTCCACAGTATTGCGCAGGACACGCATGTACTCACGCATTCTACACTAGGCGTCGACGATTTGCGGACGGTCGACGCGCTCTCGGGCGGCAGAGTCGATCTGACGTATGGCAGGTGAGCGGCGCGCGCGCTTTTCGCGTCTCGTAGGCAGACGTTCGCTGAGGCGTCGCTCCGCAGCTCGTTGGACATATTTGGTGGGACGCTGGTGCGCTTCGAGGACCTGGTGAAGTACAATAATGGCGGAGAGAGCAATACATGAAATACCGCTGAAACCGATGTCTCTCCGGGGGCTCCCGTGACAGGCCGTGTGTTGTTGGCGCATTATGGGGTTCTGAATGGTCTGAATTTCACTCGGACGGTGCGACCGCGAGAATCTGACCCCGTCAATTGGCGGGCAGCGACGTGCGAGGATCCTGGTCCGCGTTCTTACCTGGTCAGACTATCACAGCCGATTTCACGAAAGATGTCGCGCGCGTCCAACACAAACAAATTCTCGTTGAGCGACCTCCCACTAAGAACGGATTTCTCGACAAATACTGAGCGTATCGTCTTCGTTTCTGCTGCGTTAGAGTCGCCTCGTCGCTGCGCATGTCCTGGTGCCAAAAGCACCATGAATTTCCAACATTGAAATTTCAACATCTTCGGCACCCCTCTGAAGTAGAATTGTTCCTGCTCGCGAACACGACATCGGAGACTTGTAGGATTGGTATCCCTGGAGATAGGTGGGTGCTATAGAGGGTGTGGTATGCTAGTGGTATGTCATTCACAGTTGCTCTACTTTGCGTTGTTCACATTCTCGGGCGCGATTGTCGTGCCCTTCGTTGCTCCTTTGCACATCTCAAACAACATCCTTTTATTTGTTTCTATGGGGTATATTCTGCCGTCGTGCCCCTCCGGAACCCCTGTACCATCCATTCCATCGCTATTGCATGTCCCTAGTCTCCCTAGGTATGATTGAATATAGATGACATACCACACAGTGGCTAGTGTGCTTGCAACTACAAGCGCTTGGTATCATCTTTAAAAAGATATTGAGAATGAGCTCTACATTACACATGATGTAGACAGTAAGTTATGGAGTGGCGAAGTAGGAAGAAGCATGAGAATGACTGGCAGAGCTAGCGCAAGGGAGGGAAAGAAAACAAGAGTCCATGCTATGGGCAACACTTATGAAAGGTTTAGTTGTGAATGGAAGATGTCTTCAGCACCATAATGAGATGAGACAAAGTAATTCCATCATTATATGAACACGGCTAGGATCATAGCGAAACCCAGACATAAGAAAGGAGGCATATTTTAGAAACACACCGCAGCTCCACCACACCCTCTATAGCACCCATCTACTGTGCCTCCCCAGGTAGTCGGCAGACCCCCCAAGTCGGCAGTCACGTAAAAGTAACACATTCATCACGATCCATCACGCGTAATATTTCAAGGTCCGCTTAGCCAACGCTGGAGGATTCTAAGGGCAGGTAGCTCGAAGCATACAATGAGGTCGCTGATGTGATCGGAAAATGAAACTCCGACACAAGCTGTTACAACCGAGGCGTACACCAGCGTGACAACGGCTTGAGCTGGTCCTCAGAAAGGGACTCCAGAACTACTGCACCGTTCGCTTTCGTTCAAGCTGGAAATGAAAGCAGGCATACGAAGTACTATGTCAATACAAAAGCACGAAGGTGATCGAGTACTGTGGAGGGAGATACTATAACATTGCCGACTTGGGGGGTCTGCCGACTACCCGGGGAGGTACAGTATCTCCAGGAATACCCATCCTACAAGTCTCCAATGTCGTGTTCGCGAGCAGGAACAATTCTACTTCAGAGGGGTGCCGAAGATGTTGAAATTTCAATGTTGGAAATTCATGGTGCTTTTGGCACCAGGACATGCGCAGCGACGAGGCGACGCTAACGCAGCAGAAACGAAGACGATACGCTCAGTATTTGTCGAGAAATCCGTTCTCAGTGGGAGGTCGCTCAACGAGAATTTGTTTGTGGCGACATTTTTCGTGAAACCGGCTATACTGGGACGCGGGACAGTCGACGCCATTCGTGCGCCACGCATCACTGTGGGGTGTGCTGAGATGTTTTCCACTTTTGTGTAATGTCTGCCGTGGTGCCTGACAAATTGCCTGCTGCGCGGCCGGCCGACGCCGAGGGCGCGTGCCGTGATCACACTCTTGGGCCAGGATGGGCAGCAGGAAAGGCTGTTGACTACAGTGTCGAGTGCTTCGAGTACGGCGTTCAGCGCTGCGAATGAGTAGTAGTACCTGAGTGTCCTCAGTGGTGGAATTGAGGGCGGGGCAGGTCCGGATGCATCTTCTCCAATGGGCGCCTGGTCCACGGGCCTCCCATAAAGCGGGACCTCCTGTCCCCGGGTCGCACGGAAACCTGTTTCCGACCCTGTACTCCTACTCCGCCGCGGTGCTCTACCACTGTACTCTTATCATCGTCTTCTAGACACTCCGCCGCGCTCGCCTCTATCTCCAGCAGCCTGCGCCAGCGGCACATATCAGGCAGCTGCTCGCGAATCGCGCGTCTTCCCAGCCTAGCGCGCTCCCTACGCTGGCTCATACTCACACTCACGCTGCCCCAGGCTCCCTGCCGTCTCTGCTCCTGCTTTCCCTCGCCGGCCATGTCGAATGCGCCCGCACGGTGGTGCCCGCGCTGCCAGGCCGCGAGATGTGCTCTCGCGCTGCTCGCACTCGCGCCCGCGCTCCCGGTGCTCGCCGCGCCCGCAGCGCCGTCGCTGCATGAGCACGCCAGACGAGATGCGGGACCCGCCGCTGTTGCGATATGGGTGAGTGTATCTTCAGTGCATTCCGTAATATCCAGTCCTCCCGTGCGTTCCTGCCTGCGCGCGACTGCGAAGCCTGGCCAGTCTATAGGGCCGGCACATAAGTACACGAGCTCGTGTGCCGTCATATATTGCGGCTTTTTGCGCTGTCTGCCTATGCGGGCCAGATATGCGTGCGCACATCTGTCGCCCCTCATTCCGTCCTGCTCGATGGCACAGAGCTTCCCTCTCCATTGCCGCTGCGAGAGGTCCCTGAGCGATTGAATACATGATCAGGAGACGGCACAGGGCGCGTGGGACTTGTATCCCTCCACCCGCTCCAGCAGCATAACAGAGTGTATTCCTGCCATACGGACGACTGTAAAGTCGGGCTACGAAGCCTGGTTAGTCTATTGGGC
>NW_020169849.1:313985-322967 GCF_002117355.1 Postia placenta MAD-698-R-SB12 | reverse complement strand
CGTCCTGCTCGGTTGCACCGAGGCTTCCCATTCATTGTCGCTGCCAGAGGTCCCTGAGCGAGTGAATCCATGGTTTGGAGACAACAGAGGGCGCGTGGGACGTCCATCTCCAGCGGCGTAATAGTGTGCACGCAACCCAGCCGTCTGCGCCGATTTCCCGTCAGTGGCAGGTGCGACGATGACATGCGGTGTTTTCGAGTCGTCTTTCGCGTAGCAGGCTTGGTTGCGCTGGGGAGGAGTCGAATGGACCAGCGTGCGGCCTCCCTCTTAGTGGACGTCCGGAGCGCGCTACGCGAGCGTCCCTTCTGAGCGATCAACTCGCTATGTGGAGTCGACGGAGGATACGTGGGACGTCCGTCCCTGCGGCATACCGTGCACGAGCCACAAACTTGCACGCAGACGGCTTGGCAGGGCATCTGCGCGCAGGGTTCGTCGAGTTATGTAGGCAGCATCTCCCTCTGCGGAGCAGGAGAATTACAGGTCAGGGTATCACGCCGCCTTGCCTGATGGGGCTAATGAATATGATTGTGGTTGAGGGGACGATGACTCGCTTTGGCTGGAAGGAAGCCGTAGTTTTCTGGTCGGAGCTTTGGCATTTCTGTCATACTTGAGCACATTTGAAATCCACTTCCTCTCCAAATGTCCAATATCCTCGTGCTCCACCGTCGTACTAACGGCCTCCGTCCAGATCCCGATTCTGGGCGCCATCGTCGTGGTCATAGCGGGCTCTGCGATCTACTACCGCCTCCACCATCCACGCCCCCAGCCAACGACAGCAACCCGCACTGCCCAGGCACAAACAACAACAACGAGCGCGCCGACGCTCGCGACCCGCCTGCGGACGTGGAGCTCGCGCCCGGTGATGGTGCGCGGCGCAGGCCAGCAGCCGCGCGAGCTCACCGCCGAGCAGCTTGCCGGGGGCGCGATACCGGGGCGCCGCCGGAGGGGCCCGGGCAGCGCGACGGCATCGATGCGCTCGACGCGGTCGCTGCCGCTGTACATGAAGGAGCCGGGCGAGCAGGAAGAGCAGCGTGGCGCAGGTCTGGGTGGATGTGCGATGGTCTATGAAATATATTTTGTACAAGTCCACCACCGTCGTGACTGTCGTAAGATCGAGAGTTGCCTCTCCCTGTTGTCTCCCTGTTGTCTTTTGCACTCACGCAACGAACAGCCCTCTTCCTCGTCAGAGCCCGTCTCGCACCCGGCATCGTCGACTCGGTGCGTACAGTGCACCCTGCCCCGTCGTCAAGCGCACTCACATGCTCCGCTCCCAGATTCGGTGCCTGCCCTCGTTGGAGCAACTGGTTTCCGGGACGGGCGAAGCCTGATTGGCCGACGTAGTGTTAGATAAATAAGGTTTCATCTGTATCGACGTACCTCGCGTGTTTGCCTCCCCGCCCCGAGGACGAGACAAATTCCTTCGTATATCGACCTTCTCCCGCGACACTCGCTCCTCTGCCCTTCGCGCACGCTCGCAACACTTGCTTCAACACTCGCTCCCGCCAATGTTCTCGCCGGACGCCAATTCTTTGCCGTCCTCTGTCTCGCGCGCGCTGGTGTTCATGCAGGGTGAGCATCCCCACTCAATATCTACTGTGCCGGTCAGCAATAATCCATCCCGGTCAACAGGCTACAGTAAACAGGCACAGGCACGAGTACTGTCAATTGCTGACACTAACCTCTCAATGAGCAACTGCTTGTGTAGGAGCCTGACAGTCGGAGTACGGTCGGTAGAGTGTGTAAAAGGCAGCAGCACCTACGAGCATAAGGACAGCGTAGTTACAACACCTGCAGGTGATTGGATGCAAATATATATGACCGGCGGTGATGGTTGCGACAAATTTGTACATGTTTGTGTGCCCAGAAAGAAAATGTTTCGGATCAAATGAGGGAGCGCGAGCAAGGCTCCCTCCAGCGCTTTTGTCCAGAATGGTCACCGGAACAGGATATGGTGCCGAGTCTTCAATCCCCGCACGGGCAGTTGTGGGGCCCCGGAATGTGAAAGCGAGCGCAATACTCACCACACGGGAAGTGGTTGAACATAATGCGCACAGCGTGGGCAACGACCTGTTGTGTATTTTCGTGTTTAGATTTACGTGAGAGTGCTCATGCGCTCATGTTTCAATGTCCGTTTCTTGTCTATTGCTCTCCTCAACAAATGCTTTGTTCGATAGATTTGAGTATTCCGTCAACATCTGCGCATTGGCCCGCACATCACCGCCAGTGAAACAGGTCCACCCGGAGAATGTCCGCGCATTGGCGTATTTCTTCCGCTTGCTACTAGGCGCGCAATTTGTCTTTGATCGGACAATAGTTGCACATCACACGCCCCCGTCGACTTGTTTTGCTTGCATCAGCTTCTCCGCCACATGTCATTTTCCAGTGTTTGCGATGCAGTGACCGTGTGCAGAGAGCCCACGGTCAGCTGCCTCAATTGCCGGTCACTTCATTCTCTGTCTCTTTGGCCAAAATATATATTGACATATTGTAATCAACATCTCGCAGATGCGCCGGGACATAATCCGTGCATAAGGCCTCTTGTCAACGCAACACATGTAATTTTGTCTCGTTAACGTGCCGCCTCACCCGCGGGCGGACAGTGCAGCCAGGCAGGTTGTGCTCGTCTCCTGACTGTGGCATTTCTGCGGCAGCATGACGGAGACCGAGATGCCGAAGGAAGACTCACCCAGGCACTGGATCGAATGCATCTTTGACGCGCTGAGGGCGCTCCGTTGTTGCTACGCCACGATGATCGCTCGGCCGCGCGTCGTCTCATCAGGCGTCTGACAAGACATGTCCATGCAAGCGCATCTTGACCTTGAATTAGTCCGCACACCTGCTGTTCTTCCGCGCGCGCCACCACCCAAGCCGACTGGCCACATTGCCTCAGGATGACATCTAGCCACAACACCACGCGCACCAACCGGTGTGCGTCGTAGAGGCGCATGCAACAACATGCAAGGCCGCGGTCAGTTGCCCGTCTTCTGGCATTGCGCTTGCGTACGTATCCCATCTCATTCCCGGCCCGAGTTGCGTGATGCGCAGGGCAGCCTGTTATTTGCGTTCTGGTGCGTTATCTGTGTCTCGCAGCGGGCCAGCGTACTGACCACCTCCAGACCCTACCCTTGTCCACGCCGCCGCAAGGAGTGTCAGGCTTTGGGTACAGAGAATGCAGGGCGGGACTTGCCGTGTGTAGCGTCATCTGCAATACATTCTGTGGCCGGGGTGTCCGCAACCGGCGGGCCTCCCGTCTTCGCCCTGGCTCTGACTGCACGACACTGCCGCCGCGAACACGCAGGCCGTTCAAACCTTCGCGCACCGACAATACGAACCGTCGATTGATGGGCGGTGCAGCAATGGAGACGCGGGCCGTTCTCGCGCGTCCCGCGTCTGGTGACGTTTTCCGTGCGGGGCCTAAGCAGGGACGTGCGGCGCGTGGCGTGCGAACAGTTGAGTATTGACCTGCAAGTCTGCCGTGGGTATTGCGCGGCACCGCAGCGCATTGCACGGCAGGCAGCGCGCGAGCGTGCGCGACACCGTGCCCTTCTCGCGTTGCGTGTCGCGTTCGGTGTTTCCACTCTGGTGCGTCGTCTGTCGCCCATGCTTTGCAGCGGACCAGCACACTGACCGCCTCCAAAACATACCCCTGTTTCCTGCTGCCGCGGGGAGTGTCAGTCGGCGGGTACAGAGCTTGCGGGGCGGGGCTTACCATACGTAACATATTCTGTATCACACGCGTGCCGCTGAGATCTCCGCGCGCCGACGGTGCAAGCTCCCGGTTGATTAGCGATGTAGCGCGTCGCGCGTCTGATGGCTTTTTCCGGGCGCGACTTGTGCAAGGGTGTGCGGCGTGCGACGACCGAGCGGTGCGTTATGGATCTGTGGGTCCGCCGTGGGCCTTCAGCAACATATTTTGGATAATGCACGGCGGGTGATCCGGGCGGGCGGCACGCAAGCTCTGATGCGTGCGCAACACCGTGTCTTTTTCGAGTTGCGTGCCGCGCGCGGTATTTGCACTCTGGTACGTCGTCCGTGCCTCGCAGCGGGCCAGCACCCTGACCACCTCTAGAACCTGCCCCTGCCAACGCCGCTGCGGGGAGCGTCAGGCATTGGTCATAGAGCATTTACCATACGTAGTGTACTCTGTAGTACATTCTGCGGCGGGGGCACGACGCTGCCGCTGCGACATGCGCGCCTCTCAGATCTCCGCACGCCGATGACGCAAGTGCCGGGGGCAGGCCCTTGGTTAATTAGCGATGTCGTGAGGGAGACGTGAGCCGTCTCCGCGCGTCGCACGTCCGGTTGCCTTTTCCGCGCCGCGGCGTGCGGCGTGCAGCGTGAGCCAATCGGCGCGTCACTGGGCGCCGGAGCGCGTTGCGCGGCGGGTCGTCTGGTGGGACAGTGCGCGAACCCTGGCGAGCGCGGGGTGTTTGCATTCTCGCGCGTCGTCCGTGCCTCACAGCGGGACAGTGCGCTGACCGTCTCCAGAACCTACCACTACCAATGCCGCCGCGGGGAGTGCAACCTGAGTCCCGTTCTTGTGGTCAAGCGTCGGATCAAGAGCATGAGAGGCGAGATTTACCATCATGCGGGCCACTCCGATCTCCGCGCGCCGACAATGCAAGGCCTGGGTTGATTAGCGATGTAGCGAGGGAGACGCGGACCGTCTCCGCGCGCCGCGCGTCTGCTGCCTTTTTCCGCGTGGGGCGTGCGGCGCGCGGTGTGCGATGTCCGAGTGACGCGTGATTGGCCTATGAGCCCGCCGTGGGTCGTTCGCTGCACACTGTGCGTATTGCGTATCGCGCGACCGGAGCGCGTTGTACGGTGAGCGATCCGGATGGGCAGCGTGCGGGCCATGAAGCGTGCGCGACGCTGTCCTTCTCGTGTTGCATGACGCGGATGCGGTGCACTAAGTCGGGAGAGGACGGCGGATGACCGGGCTGCGGTAGAGTGACCGGGCTGCGGTGGAGTGACCGGGCTGCGGGAGACCGGAGGGACCAGCGACAGCGCGCCATCCGTCTGCTACGAGACTGCGTGTGGGCACAGTGGAATGCCGCGCTTGCCGTGATGGCATACGCCACCATCGGGAGCTGGGCGGGCCGTTCAGACGCGCGGTCGTCGCACAACGACGCACCGCAACACGCGACGCACGCCGGGTGTCCTCTCACCTATCGCGCTCGTCTTTGCCGCACTGGCCGCAGTCTGCCGGCGTCGCGACCGGACTGGGTGTCAGAGCGTCGATGTGGGCGGGGTGCGCGTTGTGAGCACCCGCGTGCGGTCGCGTGCAGATAGGCGGTGCTGCTCCGCCGCGCAGTGTAAGCAGCAGACGACGGGCGAGGTGTCTGGGCGAGCCAGGGAGCGTGTGCACACACCGTGTCCGTCTGCCAAGCAAGGGGACGACGCGCGCGACCCCGGTCATTCTGCATGTTCGTCGTGGTGCCCCGCCATGACCGGGGCGGCGCGCTGTCGGACCACGCCATCAGATGTCCCCGTGCCGACCGCGACCAGCGCGCCTGCCGTCTTGGCACCGTCCCAACGCCGCGCGCGGGCACAATGTCCCGTTCGCGGGAGCGACGCGGGCCCGCGTGCTGCCCTGCGGGTGGGTTGCCAGGCAGACGACTGCCCGCGTCGCGCGTAGGGAATACAGAATTAGCAGCGGGCAGGCGTGCGCGCGCGTCCTGCCGTTGCCCACCTGGTCCGATGGGGCAAGACGCCGCGGCGACACGCGAGAAGCCCAGGCGCGCGCGCCCCGGCGGAGATGCGCGTCGCTCGGATGTTGCGGAAGGCTACGCGAGCGGCTGCGTCACGCACGCGGCAGGGCCGGGTGCCGCGACGCGCGGAAGGGTGCGTCCGTGCGTGGGTTTCCAGCACAGGAAACGGGTAACGGGAGGGATATAAGGAGGGCCGCGGACAGAGGGGGTCCGTCGTCCGCTAGTCACGAATCCATTGCTATTGACCGCTGTGTGTCTCGATGGTGCCTGTACTGACGCTTGTGCACGTTGCAGGTATGGTGGCCATTGTTGGAGAGCCCTGGAGAGGCGTGAAGAACCACAGAGGTGAGCGCGTTCGCTGGTCGACGCTGGTTTGATTGATGGTGTACTTACGGCGTGCGAGGTTGACAGTTGGTGGATGCAGGCGCGGGCGCGGACGGGGGCGGGATGGGCGGAGTGCTGGGGGAACGGAGGTGTACACGGCGGCGAGCGTTGCGTAGAGGTACTATGCGTCTGTGTCGTATGTCGTTAGCTGTGCCGATGCGCGTGTGAGCAGGAGTATATATGAACGTGCTTAGGTGGGATAGTGCTGCGGTATGATGGCGGAAGATGCTGCCGGCGGGCGCGCGGGCGGCGTGCGATGGGCGGCGCAGTTGCACGGGCTTGGCGCAAGTGAGCACGATAGCCTGACACGAGGCGGGCGCAACTGCGGCGGCGGCGTGCGCAGACGACGGGCTCGCGGGCCGTGAGCGGGCGCACCTTGGGCTGATGGCGCGGGCGGCCGAGGGGACAGACGCGGTGCACGACGGGAGAAACGTACCGGTGCATGGCTCCGCGAGCAGCAGGAGCGCTGTGTCGACGTCCTGAGTGGCAGCCTTGGGACGTGAGGCGGCCGTTGATGCTGCCGTGGTGCGGGAACGTCTGGCGCGGCGCGGTCCTGGACGTCCCGCTGCCGTGCTCGTCCGCAACCGGGTCTCATCAGAAGCCGCGGTCTGGCTTGCATGCGCCGTGCTCGACGCCCTGTGTGACACGCTCGTCCCGCGTGTCGTAGTGCGCGTCCTCCGCGCGCGGCCGGTAGAGGCTGTCGCCGAGACCGCCCGCGCTGCACTCGACGCGCTCCAGCAGCCGCTATGTCCGTTGTCTCTGTCTTGGCGGTGTGAGATGGTGCACCCGGGCAGCGGCGCGGCGGGATACGGATGCGGGCGTGCGTGGGCTGTGAGTTGCGGACTGACCGGGCTGGAATACGCAAGAAGCGGAGGCGAAGGCGGCTGCGATTGGCGCGGCTGCGGCTGCACGAGTCCGAAGTGAGGGGGGACGCTGATGCAGGAAGTCTGTACACGCGCGCGCGAGTCGTTGGAAACCTGACCAGGCGTGCGTGTGGGCGCCGTGGGCAGCACGCCATGGGTGGGCGTATCACTCACCAATGATGCGCCCCATGCGCCCCGGCTAGCGTGCGCGTGGGATGGGTGCCATCTTGTGCCACAGCGGGTGCGTGATCTTGCGCGCGTCAGGTCGTCGTCGTGTGCTGACGCGCGACTGTTCCTCCACTTGTGCTCGCACCGTGTCACGTCGACCGGTCGTCCCACGAGCAGCCATGCAGGATGGTTGTGGGGTTCCAGCTGACCGTCGACGCGTGGGGCACTGACAATGGCGTGGTCGAGGCTTCCGCGCGCGATGATGGGCTTGGGGCTCACCCAGCGCCACGGCAACGGGACTTGCGGGCGGGAGCGGGAGCGGGCAGGCGGGGGCGAACGCTGCGGGGCGTGGAAGGACGAGGTGGAAAGGGGGGCGGGACGACGAGCGACGCATGAAAGGAAGCCAGTATATACCGTGGTAGAGTGTATCGCGCGCGGCGTGTCAGTGCTGAGAAACAGCGGCGCGACGGAGGGCGTTGTGGGCGGGCGCACAGGAGAGAGCTCGGCAAGTCGATCGATCGCAGGCGGGCGCCTACGAGATGGGCTGGTGACCCGATGCGCTGCGCCATCCGACCAAAGATGTTGGAATTTCAATGTTGGCATGCAACGCAGCGGAAACGAAGACGATACACTCAGTATTTGTCGAGATATTCGTGTTCTTAGTGGGAGGTCGCTCAACTGTGTTGGACGCGCGCGACATTTTTCGTGAAATCGGCTATACTGGGACGCTGGACAGTCGACGCCATTCGTCGCATCACTGTGGGGTGTGCTCAGATGTTTTCCACTTTTGTGTAATGTCTGCCGTGGTGCCTGACAAATTGCCTGCTGCGCGGCCGGCCGACGCCGAGGGCGCGTGCCGTGATCACACTCTTGGGCCAGGATGGGCAGCAGGAAAGGCTGTTGACTGCAGTGTCGAGTGCTTCGAGTACGGCGTTCAGCACTGCGAATGAGTAGTAGTACCTGAGTGTCCTCAGTGGTGGAATTGAGGGCGGGGCAGGTCCGGATGCATCTTCTTCAATGGGCGCCTGGTCCACGGGCCTCCCATAAAGCGGGACCTCCTGTCCCCGGGTCGCACGGAAACCTGTTTCCGACCCTGTACTCCTACTCCGCCGCGGTGCTCTACCACTGTATATCACCTTCCTCTTAGACACCCTGCCGCGCTCGCCTCTATCTCCAGCAGCCTGCGCCAGCGGCACATATCAGGCAGCTGCTCGCGAATCGCGCGTCTTCCCAGCCTAGCGCGCTCCCTACGCTGGCTCATACTCACACTCACGCTGCCCCAGGCTCCCTGCCGTCTCTGCTCCTGCTTTCCCTCGCCGGCCATGTCGAATGCGCCCGCACGGTGGTGCCCGCGCTGCCAGGCCGCGAGATGTGCTCTCGCGCTGCTCGCACTCGCGCCCGCGCTCCCGGTGCGCGCCGCGCCCGCAGCGCCGTCGCTGCATGAGTACGCCAGACGAGATGCGGGACCCGCCGCTGTTGCGATATGGGTGAGTGCGTCTTCTGTGCTTTCTATGACATCCAGTCCTCCCGTGCGTTCCTGCCTGCGCGCGACTGCGAAGCCTGGCCAGTCTATAGGGCCGGCACATAAGTACACGAGCTCGTGTGCCGTCATATATTGCGGCTTTTTGCGCTGTCTGCCTATGCGGGCCAGATATGCGTGCGCACATCTGTCGCCCCTCATTCCGTCCTGCTCGATGGCACAGAGCTTCCCTCTCCATTGCCGCTGCGAGAGGTCCCTGAGCGATTGAATACATGATCAGGAGACGGCACAGGGCGCGTGGGACTTGTATCCCTCCACCCGCTCCAGCAGCATAACAGAGTGTATTCCTGCCATACGGACGACTGTAAAGTCGGGC